>NC_053497.1:145371327-145671327 GCF_905171775.1 Rana temporaria | reverse complement strand
TCTTATTTTGCAGCCCTGCCACTTTGACTACGCCGTCTTCTGTCCTAACATCAGTGAGGTGTCTGGAGTGGGGATTGCAGGTGAGTTTTCTGCATTCTGGGCCTCAAAAGTGTCTGAAAACATCATGTTTTTCCAACAGAAAATCTGATTTAGCTTTTACAGAGGTATGGAAAATAAAATAAAAATTGAGAATTCTTTTCATTAATGGATTGGGTCTGTAATACACATTAACCTCAGGGTTAAATAGGGACAAGATTGTATGAACAAGCAGTTTTAGCAGCCAATGTGGCAATTTCCGTTCATTACTCTTCAGTATCTCGCTCAGTGCAAAAACATTTTACTTTGAATATTTCTGTTGTATTCTTAAAGTTTGCAAAGTCTCCCATTCTAGGCTACATGTATTTCACGCAGTCAGCAATTCTCTTTGATCAACAACTGCTGAGATATAATGATGGCTGCATAGTGTGTATTGTTGTATATCAGTCAGGCCTGACTCATAGACTTGCACTAAGCCTGGCCATACACTATACAATTTTCTTATTCAATTTCCTTTAGATTTACCTTCAACTAGTGTCTTTTTTCAACCTCACCTACTATGTAACTTATGTAGAGCAAGGGCCTGCCTTATTGCATACAAAGTGTTCAGGTATACCGCGCACTTTTTTCCCCATAAAATCAGGGGAAAATCGTGGGTGCGCGATATACGCCGATAGCATACCTTGGAGGGGGACGAGCGCCCGCCGGAAATCACAGAGCCGTCATCTCCTCTCGGCTGTCGCGTCTACACGCGCACAGTCCCGCCTCCGCCACCAGCATTGGACCAGAGATGGTCCAATGCCGATGGCGGAGGTGGGATTGTGCATGTGTGACGTGACAGCCGAGACGGCTCAGTGATTTTACCAGTGGGCACTCGTCCCCCTCCTTCCCCTCTGAGGTATGTGGGTGATCGCAGCATACGGTACATAGGTGTGTATTCTACTGCAGACATAATACACAGATTTTCAGTTTTATTATAACAATTGGCAAGTAGAAACTGCACATAACAATGTCTAAGATGATGCCTATGTGTGGTAATCATAGACAGAATTACAGCCTGTGAAGTCAAAGAGGACCAAGTCACCAAAGCAAAAGTGGTTTATATTGACACATACTCTGTCATTTCCTGAGCTTAATTAAAGACTGAGAACCAGACAGTTGGGAAGAAAGCACTGAGTGCATTAAATATGGGAAGAAATGTAATTAATCAGGCTGCAGATGGACATTCATGGGCACTGACCCTTAGATTGCTTCTTCAAAGTTGTTTATTTAAAAAATTTGTTTTTTCCAGAAAATTCCCTCTTAAAATTGGGGTGCGCGTTATACGCCGATAAATACGGTATATGGTTTTTACTAACTCCAAAGAAAAAAATAGTATTAGAAAATTGTAGAACGTATGGCCAGCCTAAGGAGTACTAATGCCCAATCACTTCTAAGCAGGAAGCAAAGTGTGCATACTTATTGAGAAAATATGGGTGAACCCATGTACATGTAGAACACAGGTGTCAAACACAAGGCCCGTGGGCCCTCCAGGCCATTTCATGTGGCCCTCGCACCTCTCCAGCAGCTGCAGGAGAGCTCCAGCCCTCCTCTGGTCCTCCTCCAGACCCTTACTTTTTGCTTTCAAGCAATGCATCCATCTTCTTTCCAGCAGCAGCATAAGGAAAGGGGGGTGCACTGTGATGTAAAGGGAGAGTGGGGGACTCCGCTTCTGATGGTGGGGTGGGCTGGAAATCTAATCTTACCCTTTTGAGGGCAATCATAATGCCCTCGCGGCCCACAATTAAATTTAATTTGACACCCCTGGTGTAGAATGCAAATGATCAAAACAATATGGTAGAAACCTTAGATTGCAAAAAGGATTATTTACTATTAGAACAGTTAAAGTGGAACTCCCTCCCTCCCCCATGATGTGGTTCTAGCCGAGTGTCAGTGTCAGGCAGAATATACAGGGCTATAGAAATTATTAGGGAATAAAAACAAGACACAGATTGAACTCGATGGACCTGTATCTTTTTTTAGCCTCAAAAACGATGTAAAAGGAAACATTTTAAAAATGGTAAAACAAATACAAATAAAATGATTTGCATCACATTTCCTTTAACCGATATACAAAAGAATGGTTTCTTTTTAATTTGAAGCAGGTATTTAATTGACATTCCAGACTTGTCGGTGCATGGTGAGGTTATTTTGGAACAGGAAGCTGCTAAGCTTTGTGTGGTCCGACCGTTAGGAAGTGGATCAGACGCTTGGCAAAACTCTAGACTTTCCTGTGTAAAGGATCAAATGCTTAACATGGTAGCTGAGAATTGTCCTTCCCCCCTCCCCCCCCCCATTTAGATGAAGGTCAAACAGCTCTTTAAGCATTTTGTGTTGTCTTGTTGCTTTGGCACTTTGCCGCTCTGTAAACTGGGCATAGGAAACCTTTCAGGTAGGTGGAAGTGGAGGCATGTAGAGTGTATTGTACATTGCTGTCCAGCTTATATGTTGCTCCATGCAAAGAGCACCTGTTTTTCTAGCAAACAGCGTGAAGTCAGGGTGGTGGTGTCGAGAATTAGCTGCTCCATCACCTTTATGAAAGTTTTACTCTTCTCAAGGGAGGCTTCCTACGAGAAATTTGTATTTTTTCACCAGGTTTATGTAGGATTCCTCCTACATTCCAAAAACAGGTTGCATGCCTCAAAAAAGTTATAAAGATGTGGGTGCCATCATCCTTTAATTTGTAGTTATTGAGAAAGGAAGCCCAGGGCTGCCCTTGACAGCCTCTTGGCAAACAGAACCATCGTCTCCAGATGCTGCCGCTTCATTGGATCAGGGGAGTCGGGATCATTCTTAGGCTTGGGTTTCTTTGAGGTCAAGGACAGGCTGCATTGTACAGCAGGATCCCTATGAGTGTGTCTAGCTTGATCAATCAGGGTTGTTATCTGTCGCCCCAGTTTGTTTGGGTTTTTAACTCTCATGTCCTGCCTAGCATTATTAACCACTTCCCGACGGCCGTACGACTATATACGGCCGCAGGGTGGTTCTACTTCTCTGGGGCGCCGTGTTTTTACGGCCGCCTCTTTCCGCGTTCCCCGCGCGCGCTCCAGAGCGCGCAGCGGAAGACTTCTGTGCTGCCAGTGTCCCTTGGACACAGCCAATCACAGATCGCCGTGAACGGCCAATGGGAGTGGCCGTTTGCTAGGCGATCTGTGCGGCCAATGAGAGATGATCTCATATGTTTACATATGAGATAATTTCTCATTGCCGGCTCTCACAGACAGCGTCCTGTCAGGGAGAGAGGAGACCGATCTGTGTCTCTTGTACATAGGGACACAGCATCGGTCACCTCCCCCAGTCACCCCCCTTCCCCCACAGTTAGAACACTATATAGGGAATACATTTAACCCCTTCCTCACCCCCTAGTGTTAACCCCTTCCCTGCCAGTCACATTTATACAGTAATTAGTGCATATATATAGCACTGATTACAGTATAAATGTGAATGGTGCCAAAAGTGTCCGATGTGTCTGCCATAATGTCGCAGTCCCAATAAAAATCTCAGATCGCCGCCATTACTAGTAAAAAGAAAAATAATAAAAAAAAAAAAATTCTGTCCCTTATTTTGTAGGCGCTATAACTTTTGCGCAAACCAGTCGCTTATTGCGATTTTTTTTTTTTTATGATTTTTTTTTTTTTACTAAAAATATGTAGAATACGTATCGGCCTAGACTGAGGAAGAATTATTATAATTTTTTTTAAAATGGAGCTATTTATTATAGCAACAAGTAAAATATTTTTTTTTTTTTTTAAATTGTCGCTCTATTTTTGTTTATAGCGCAACAAATAAAAACCGCAGAGGTGATCAAATACCACCAAAAGAAAGCTCTATTTGTGGGGGAAAAAAGGACGTCCATTTTGTTTGGGATCACGACCGCGCAATTGTCAGTTAAAGCAACGCAGTGCCGAATCGCAAAAAGTCCTCTGGGCAGGAAGGGGGTTTAAGTGCCCAGTAAGGAAGTGGTTAAAGGGGTTGTAAAGGGAAAAAAAATTTTTTCATAATAAGCATCCTTTACCTGCAGACATTTCTCTTTTCACTTCCTCATTGTTAGTTTTTGCTCAGAAGTTGCTCTATTTCTTCTCTGTTCTGTTCACTTCCTGCTTGTCTGATTTTACTGACCACCGTGAAGGGAGGCTTTACTGCGGTGGTCAGTAACGTGCTCGCCCCCTCCTGGGAACTACATCTGTGTGGCAGGACGCTCTCTACGTGTTAGAGACTTCAAGGAGGTGTGAATTACTGGGCGTGCCGCAATTCATACTGGGAAATGTAGTTCTTACATGAACGAGCGCCGCAAACCAGGAAGTGAATGAGAGAACAGAAACTAGAATGCCAGAGGTGATATAGATGAAGGAATTTAATAGGTATTTACTTGTTTTTTAACAGAATCCTTACACTATTCTGTCTGAGTGTCTACCTTGCAGACATTAATTTTAGGCAAAAACATTTTTTTCCTTTACAACTCACATGAATCTTACCTCTTTTGATCATGTGGGCTTTGGGGGCTCATATCCCACCATCTCTGGGTGCACTCAGGAGTCACTTTAACACCCTTTGCTGGTCGTTGCTTCTAGTCAGTATTGGGGCTCGTGCAAATTGCTGCCTAAAAACGTAGCGTTTTTAGGCATACAGACAATTTGTGTTTTTTTTCTGATGTAAATGCAGACCATTGGTTTCAACAAGCATTGCATGTAGATCCGTGGAAAAACAAAATACAGAAATCTGTGTCGCTAGTCAATATTTTTATTCCCTTGATTAAACTAAAGCTAGAAGAATTGTTACACGTACGTATGCAGAGATGCACACAAGTGCTGTACAGCCCATCCTCGTGGTTTTTCTGCTAGGAATGTTTGATGTTCATACATCAGCACAGTGTGAAAGTCCCCGTCTTGACACAGAATACCTTGTTTTTCCTGATTTTTAGGATTTCAGAGGAGTAGAGGCTTAAAGGGGTTGTAAAGGTAAAACGTTTCCCTAAATAGCTTCCTTTACCTTAGTGCAGTCCTCCTTCACTTACCTCATCCTTCCATTTTGCTTTTAAACATCCTTATTTCTTCTGAGAAATCCTCACTTCCTGTTCTTCTGTCTGTAACTACACACAGTAATGCAAGGCTTTCTCCCTGGTGTTTTCCCCACAAATAGAGATTTCTTTTGGTGGTATTTGATCACCTCTGCGGTTTTTATTTTTTGCGCTATAAACAAAAATAGAGCGACAATTTAAAAAAAAAATGCAATATTTTTTACTTTTTGCTATAATAAATATCCCCCAAAAATATATATAAATATTTTTTTTTTTCCTCAGTTTAGGCCGATACGTATTCTTCTACCTATTTTTGGGAAAATAAATCGCAATAAGCGTTTATCGGTTGGTTTGCGCAAAATTTATAGCGTTTACAAAATAGGGGATAGTTTTATTGCATTTTTATGATATTAATTTTTTTTTTTTTTTTTTTTTTACTACTAATGGCGGCGATCAGCGATTTTTTTCGTGACTGCGACACTATGGCGGACACTTCGGACAATTTTGACACATTTTTGGGACCATTGTCATTTTCACAGCAAAAAATGCATTTAAAATCCATTTTTTACTGTGAAAATGACAATTGCAGTTTGGGAGTTAACCACAGGGGGCGCTGAAGGGGTTAGGTATGACCTAATATGTGTTTCTAACTGTAGGGGGGTGTGGCTGTAGGTGTGACGTCTTCAATTCTGTATCCCTATAAAAGGATCACACGATCGATGACAGCGCCACAGTGAAGAACGGGGAAAGTTTACACACAGCTCTCCCCGTTATTCAGCTTCGGGGACAGATCGTGGGACTCCAGCGGCGATCGGATCCGCGAGTCCTGCGGCCGTGGTCACGGAGTTTCGCACCGGGTCGCGGGAGCACATCGGCGCGTCCCCACGGCTGGGCTTAAAGAGCCACGTACGTGGATGTGCCCAGCCGTGCCATTCTGCCGACATATATCGGCGTGAAGGGGTCCTTAAGTGGTTAAGGCTGCTTTCACACTGAAGCAGGCGGGCGTTGACACTGCTAGCGCTTTACCATAATTTTAGCTGTGCTATTCGGCTGCTAGTGGGGGGCTTATAACCCGGCTAGAGATCGAAGAAGGGATTAAATGCGGCGTGAAGCGATTTGAATGCGCTTTGGCACCGTTGTCCATTCATTTCAATGGGGAGGAGCGGTGTACACACCGCTCCAAAGATGCTGCTTGCGGGACTTTTTTTTTTTTACATCCTGCCAGCACACACAAATGGGTTAACTTTACTGTTGAGCTTTTTTTTTTAAATTCATTAAAGTGGATGTAAATCCACTCTCATCCTTTCTAAACTACTGCCATAGTGCTGATCTATAAGGATATAGATGCCTCCTGCATGTATCCTTACCTGTCAAATGTCTCCCCTCTGTCTGTTATAAGACCTGAAAAACTGCAGATTCTGTGGGTGGGTCTGTTGTCTGGAGCTCTGTGGGTGGAGTCGTGATGTCAGTAGACTCCCCGCCCTCCTCTACACTCCCCTTGTCAACATGCATTTTTTCCTGTGTATTCCTTACACTAAATTCTGCTATGATCACTAACATCCAGTCAAAATCCAGAAAAGTAACCACATTACTTCAGAAAAGGAATAGGGGGTGGGAATTAAAAATAATGCCCGTCTCCAGGCTAGTGCATGAGATATGTAAATAACCTGTCACTCACAGCAAGGGGGCGGAACGGACTTCGGTTTTTCTCTGTAAGTCCGTTCACTGAACAATAAGAGGATTGCTCAGAGCTGGATTAACTCTGTGTGGCAAGACTGGGCACAGATGATAGGAAATCTTATACTCTACATTGTGACAGCAGAAAAAAAAAATTCGGGTTTACGTCCACTTTATTAAAGTGTATTTTTTCCCCAAAAATTGTGTTTGAAAGACCGCTGCGCAAATGCTGTGTGACATAAAATATTGCAACAACCGCTATTTTATTCCCTAAGGTCTCTGCAAAAAGAAATATATATATAATGTTTGGGGGTTCCAAGTGATTTTCTAGCAGAAAATACAGGAATTTTACTTGTAAGCAACAAGTGTCAAAAAAGATTTAGGTTAAATCTGAAGGGAGTAGACCACACTAAAACCTGGTGCAAGATCTTTTTCTCCTTTTTGCTGCTACATAATAATTGTACATGTGCAATTTACACTCTTAACATCTAACTTCTAGTCTACAATCTTTTTTTGTTTTTCACAGATCAGCAGAATTACAATGTGACTTTGGAGAACGTTCTGACCCGATGTCTAGAGAACCAGAAGAAGTGGAACATGTTAATGGAGGAGAGAAGCTGTTCTGATCCCTGGGCCTCCTCATTGCCTGACACTTTAATAAAGGACAGCCCCCGCGGTTCCTCCTTGCTCCTCGCTCATTCTTCAGATCGTCTCCTAAACTGTAATTCTCTTGTGTTCCCCTGTATTTCACACGCCTTGCAATGGGCCACTCAGGGGCGGGACCCTGACTTCCCCTGCCTGGACAGTAACTTGCTCCACCACCACCCAGTGGCTAGTTCTGGTTCTGTACTGCTGAGAGAAGCTGCCCACATCCAGATCCTCATCACCGGGAGCCTTCACCTGGTGGGAGGAGCTCTGAAGCTGATCGACCAATCTCTTACTCAGTGACCAGGGATTATCCAGTCTTGACACCTTAATGTTTACTTGAATGGCGGATCTGCCCTTGCTGCCTAATATCCGTTAACCTCATAGCTGCCAGAGACCTCTTCTCACATTCATCTTTGTGTCAACGTTTCTGAAAGCATTCTGTATAAGCCTGGCAAGCGCTGGGATCGTTGATGCTCATTACCTCTGGACCTTGCTCTTTCGTAAAGGGCTGCCTTTTTTTAAATTTATGCCAGATGGCCCTAGCAGATGTTGAAATTCCTGATGCCCCTTGTGTACATAGCTGGGAGAAATTTGGATAACGGCTCTGTATATTTTATATTTCATTCCTGCTGAAAAAAATATTTATTATCAATGCTTGTGTGTTGGGTTTTTACTCCTATAACCTTATGTTCTGTTCTGTGTCTTACCAGTAGGTGGCGTGTGTGGATTGTATGTACCTTTCCTGGTAGAGCATGGCATGTGATGCACCGTTGACTATAGGGCAGGGGTCTCAAACTCAAATTACCTGAGGGCCACAAGACAAGTTTTCATATCCCATGGGGGGCCGCATGCAAACTTCAAAAACAACAGTACTGGTGTCAGCGAACGCATTATTAACCCCCCCCCCCAGCACTGGTGTCAGCTGACGCATTATTACCCCCAGCACTGGTGTCAGCGGACGCATTATTAACCCCCCCCCCCAGCACTGGTGTCAGCTGACGCATTATTACCCCCAGCACTGGTGTCAGCGGACGCATTATTAACCCCCCCCCCAGCACTGGTGTCAGCTGACGCATTATTACCCCCAGAACTGGTGTCAGCGGACGCATTATTACCCCCAGCACTGGTGTCAGTGGATGCATTATAAACCCTGACCTCTACACTGCACGATGACCACTGCACACTGACCACTACACACCCCACTGACCACTCACCATCAGGGCACAGCGCACATCGGGGTACAGGGCCCAGCATATCAGGGTACATGGGGCACATCAGGGTACATGGGGCACATCAGGGTACATGGGGCACATCAGGGTACATGGGGCACATCAGGATACATGGAGCACAATCAGGGTACATGGAGCACAATCAGGGTACATGGGGCACATGACGTCACAATCAGGGTACATGGGGCACAGGTCAGCGTTTACTTGTGGTTTTCTTCACATGCAGAGTAAAGCAGGAAGCTTCTGTCATAAGTTCACTTCTCTGTCATGTCACGCTGCGGCTGCCCCCCCCCCCCCTCTCTTCTCGTCCATCCCAGGTGATATCACAAGCAAATGGCGATGGACGAGAAGAGAGGGGGGGCGGGGAGCAGTCGCAGCATGACATGACAGACAAGTGAACTTATTACAGACGCTTCCTGCGCTACTCTGCATGTGAAGAAAATCTACTCCCCCCACTTCCGCGGCACCCCCCGCCATGCCTGCGGGCCATTTATAACCGGTCCGTGGGCCGGTACTTTGAGACCCCTGCTATAGGGAGTCTAAATGTGTTCTAAAGAAATATTGCCCACATTATGCTACCAGAAACCTAAACCATAAATATACGGCTAATCTCCAGACTAAAGGCAAAATACACACAGTATATGGGAAAGGTTTTCGGTTGACCACACACATTTATACAATTTTTTTTTATTTTTTAAAGAAATACCATCGACTAATGTAGTGCAAGGGCTTGTCTGATTTTAAAATACATTAAATGGATTGTTTAGGGTTATTCTTCATATTAAATACTTTTTGTAAACCTAAGGCAGATTGTACAATCAGATTGTATAGTGTAGGGCTAGTTTTACCTGCCAAAAGATTTCTACTTCTGTCTTTCCAGCCCTGCGATTTGCAAAGTACTGTCTTGCAGGGCAGGAGATCAAAATTTTCACCGATGCAGTTCAGTAACACTAACGCGTCTTGACCCTCTTTCAGCCTGTGACTGGAGAAAAATGGGGCTGCAAAGTGACGGCTATTACTTTCAGCATGTCCTTTCGTTTCCAATAGTTTTTTATTAAATTTTCAAGACAAAAAAAATAGGGTGTACAGAAATAAAAAAAGGAGAGGGGGAGGGGGAAAAATGATCATAGCCTCTATTCGGAGGACTAGCATAGATACAAATTTTTGCAGGTCAAAAGCAGATCATTAACTCAACTTTTAGTACTCCTACTGCAATTATCTATCAGGACGGATAACTTAGACCCTGCTCCGGGTCTGTCATATGAGGCACTATCTAGACCCATGGGGTCAACAAGTAACAGTCAGTTAAAGCTGATTCAATATAGTAACCATGGGAAACAGCCTTATAAATGTATAAGAAGGAGAGGAAAGAGAAGTAAGAAAGATAAAGAGGAAAAGGAAGGAAAAGAAGAAAAGAGAAGAAGAAAGGAGAAAAAAAAGGGGGATGGTGCATCCCCACCCCGGCGGCGAGAGGGAGGTATCAGAATAGAATAAACCCGTTCATTGGCACAGTTCAATGTACCGTCGTGAGATAAGAGATCCAAGGGTCCCACACCCTGTCGAAAACCGCTACTCTGTCGTTCAGGATGGCTGACATCCTCTCGTTCACCATAATCCAAGACAATTTGGACTTTAGTAGACAAAATGGGACTGTGGGGGACCTCCAAGACTTGGCAATGGTTATTCTAGCTGCCACAAAGATAAAAGCTATCAGTTTTCTCAAGTGTTTTGTTGTTCCCTCCACCGGGCGTCCCAGCAGTGCATGTAGAGGCGACTTAACAAGATTCACCTGGGTTAGAGAGTAGATAAAGTTATAAGTGCGCATCCAAAATCGTCTCACCCTTTGGCACGTCCACCAAATGTGATACATAGTACCATCCGCACTGCACCCCCTGAAGCACCGTGGAGACGCCCCCGGGACAAAGCTAGCAATACGTGCAGGTACCATATACCAACGCAGTAGTACTTTGTAATTAGCCTCTATTAGAGAGGTGTTGATATATGACTTAGAGGCTCCCTGTACCAGCTTACTCCAGTCCGCCATGTCCAGTTCCGTGCCAATATCCTGTTCCCACTTAGTCATATAGGCCATTTTTTGGTGACCTGGAAGACAGCAGTCCATAAATCAATGATATGTGACCGGAGTGTTTGTCAAAGGTTCTGCAGAGTTGTTCCATAGCCGTAGATGTAGTAAGATCAGAAGTGCGATTTAAAGACTCTAGAAAATGCGCAATTTGAGCATATCTAAAGTATTCAGAGTTCGGAAGACCGTATTTCTCCTGCAGAACCGTTTTTGACAAAGCCCCCTTATGATCGCACAGATCTGCTATCCTCAATAAACCCTTATTGGTCCACCAGGAGAAGTCCTGGGGACAGAGACCCGGGGTGAACAGGGGATTGTGAAATAGGGGCGCCATCGGAGTGTGTGGCGACTTGAATCTGTAAGTTTTTGACAAGCGATCCCAGAGGCCCAGGGAGAACGACAACGACGGGCACATCATAGATGGTCTATCCCGTCCCCTCAGCCACATAAGGTGGCTGACCTCTCTGTCTGGGTTCAGAGAGGACTCCAACCCCATCCAGAGCGGCCTGGACCGACCTGTATGAAATCGGATCAACTGGGCCAGTTGAGCTGAATGGAAATATTTTAGAAGGTCTGGCATACCTAAACCGCCGCCCGATTTAGGAGAGTATAGTGTCTTCCTGTTCACCCTAGGCCTCTTATGGTCCCATATGTAGTCAAGTAATTTAGCCTGAAACCTCTTGAGGTCCGCCCCAGCTATGGCTATTGGGAGGGTCCTGAAAAGGTATAACACCTTTGGTAAAATGGTCATCTTGACCGAATACAGCCTGCCGAACCACGACGGGGGTTTGTTTGACCACCTTTGAAGGTCTTCCAGCAACTTTCGAAACAATGGGGGATAGTTCTTCTGATACAACGTAGTAAGGGTGGGAGTTAAGTAAATACCCAGATAAGGGAGTGCTTCTTCCTGCCAGCTAAAAGAATATTGTCCGCGCAGAGCACGAACAACATGGGGTTGTAGAGAAATGCCAAGAGCCTGGGTTTTGGAATGATTGACCCGCAAACCTGTAAATGCCGCAAAATGTCCCAGTACCGCGTTTAGAGTAGGCAATGAGGTGACCGGGGAGGAGAGGAGCATCAACATGTCGTCCGCGAACAGCGCACATTTGTGCTCCCGCCCTCCACAACTAACCCCTAATATATCAGGATGTATTCTAATCTTGGTCGCCAAGGGCTCCAAAGCCAGGATGAACAACAAAGGAGATAACGGGCAACCTTGTCGGGTACCCCTATTTATAGAAATGTCCCGAGACTTATAGCCCTTGACCAGCAAGTTTGCAATAGGGGCACTGTATATCGTTTGGAGTGTTGTCAGGAATCTTGCACCAAACCCGTATCTTTCTAGTATTTAAAAAAGATAGTCCCAAGACAGGGAATCAAATGCTTTTTGCAGGTCTAACGAGAGCAGTAGAGCTCCCCTCCGTCCACCGCCATCCCAGCCCGAGTTTATCGCGGATATGATGTCAATAATTCTCCTAGTCTGATCTGGGGCCTGTCTGTGTGGTACAAACCCCACCTGGTCCGGGTGGATATATCGAGCTAGAAACGAGTTCATACGAGTGGCCAGTATTTTTGTCAGTAATTTAAGATCCACATTGATCAGTGAAATTGGGCGATAGTTTGTGCAATCACTATGATCCTTATTAGGCTTAGGGATGACATGTATGAACGCCCTATTCTCCTGTGACGGGAGAGGGAGCCCTTTTCGCAACCCATTGAAAAAGGCGCGGCGCTAGGATTTCAGTATATTTACGGTAATAGTGTCCAGTAAACCCATCCGGACCAGGCGATTTAGAAGGGTTCAGGGATTTAATGGCCGCCACAGTTTCCTCTATAGTAAATTCTTCCTCCATTAAATCTACATGGTCTTTGGTTAACTTGGGGATGGGTATATCTCGCAAAAATGCCTCTGCCTGATTCTGATTAAAATCACCCGAAGATTTATATAGTTTGGAGAAAACCGACGAAAACTCTTGAAGTATTTTGTGGGGGTTCTGGGTGACTTGGCCAGTCCCCAGACGTAATTTAGGGAGAGCGGGATAAAACGGCCTAGGTGTTAGTTTTCTTGCCAGCAATTTATTCGGTTTGTCCCCCAAGGAGTAAAATCTATGGCGCGACCACCTTAGATATTTTTCCGCCTTTGTAGTAAGACTCAAATTCAGAGCTGTACGCGCTTCATCAATTTGAGATCTAAAATCGAGGTGTGGGTTAGATTTCTGCTCGCGCAAGATGCGCCGCAACTCTTCATCCTGTTGACATATCATGCGTTCACGCTCCCTCTTAACCTTAGTGGCAAGCTGTATAAACGTGCCACGAATCGTAGCCTTATGGGCCGCCCATAGCGTCACCGGGGAGGAGACTGAAGACAAATTTTCTCTAAAATAGTTTTGTATCGCCCGCTCAATTTCTCCCTCAAAGATCGGATCGTTAAGCAGTGACTCGTTCATACGCCACGACGGTGGGCTTGATTTAGCCCAAAGATCAGTTAGCACTACTTGAACCGAAGAATGATCCGACCATGCCATTGGGAGTATCTTTGCAGACGAGACGAACGAAAGCAGGGGAGAGAACGTGAACACATGGTCTATGCGCGAATATGTCCTGTGTACATGAGAGTAGTGTGTAAAGTCCCTATCAGTTGGGTGGGCATCCCTCCATACATCTATCAGATCGTAACTGTAGAAGACGCGCCAGTGCCCCACTCAGTCTAGAGGCGTGTGTTTTAAAATCCCTTTTCCAGGGTTCGATTTATCAAGAACCCGATCTAGCGACGTGTTGCTATCACCCCCCAGGATCACATGGCCCGCCACATGGGGCATTATGATCTCCAGCATGGTGCGAAAGAAAGTTAGTTGACCCGTATTAGGAGCATAGTATGACAGGAAGGTGACCTCGCTCTCGTTAATTTTCCCCACCACCATGACATATCTACCCTCCTTATCTCTAAGTACAGTGGTAGGCGTGAATGGGACCTTCTTGGCAAAACAAATAGCAACCCCCCGTTTCTTATCAGGGCCATTAGATGAATACACCGTTGTGTATCTCGCATTTAAATACCTAGGGGCGGAAATCTTAGAAAAGTGTGTCTCCTGTAGGAGCAAAATATCCACCCCCATCTTGTGATATTGCTGGAAGGCCTTTGCTCTCTTAGTGGGGGAATTGATACCCTGCACATTATGTGTAAGAATGGTGTATTTGACAGGCGGCCTGTCAGCCATGGTGATTCGGCAGTCTGCACTCACGGTTTTGAAGCTTCAAGGATTCAGGCCCGAAACGCCCCGGGCATTGTAGTTGTATCCCATCTCGGGAGGGGGATGCACCAACAGAGAAGTGAACTCGAGAAGAGAAGAGAAAGATCAGGTTATAGAGGAAAAGACATAGAAAAAACCGGCATGTGTTCATCCTATCACAGGCTATCCTAAACCGGTTTAATAACATTTGTGTCCGGGAGAAAAACCGGAGAAAAAGAAAAATGAACAAAAACATCCAAATAATCAAAAAGAATGGAAAGGAGGGGTAAAAAATTATTTCCCCCCTCCCTTCCATTGACACACCGCTAATCAGCGTGTATTCGGGGGGTGTAGAAACACCTGTCAACTTGGGTGAAGTTACCTCTACTCGGAGAGGAGAGACAAGTTCACAAAACGTGGCATGCGATACCACCTCGGCCCTTCGTATACTCCAATTTAGACGGACAGGTGGCGCCAGTCAGTCAAACTAGATATCTCTTATAGGAGGAAGAAAAAACCAAAAAAAATTGTAATTCCCATTCGGGATCAGATCCTCTCTAAGTATAAACAGTGTGCATAATTATATCTGCATAGAAAAATTAACTAGAGGATAAGCATGAAAAGCATGAAAACCATACATCCTTAACTTTTGTAACCCTCACTGTGGGAGGGATTCATCCCGCAAACCTGTAAAGGGCAAAACGGGACAACAGGAAGGAGAGAATTAGACACCAACTATGCCCAAGATTCAAGTGTTCAAGGGGGGCTTCCTGGCTCTGGAACGGCCCTGCTGGGACCATAAGGGGGAGATCGGCCTGTCCCCCCTTCCAGACGCGCTGGTGGGAGTCTGGGGATCCATGGATATCAGTCCCAATTCTTGGAGCAGCGCCTCCCCCAATTGGAACGAGTTGAAAGAGTAGGGTCTACCCTTGTATGAAAACGACAGTTTGAACGGGAACGACCATCGGTACTTGATATGACGATTGATGAGATGACTCAAGAGGGGTTTAAGTGTTCTTCTCTTGTAAATTGTTGATTGAGAAATGTCCGCAAAGATCTGAACCGGATGTTCCATGAGCGTAACATTACCCATCTGCCTGGCCTCCAACATCACTCTCTCCTTGATCCTGTAGTAGTGTGGCTTGACTATGACATCGCGTGGTAGGCCATCGGGCCTGGGGGCCGTCAGGGCGCGGTGCACTCTGTCCAGTTCTAACTGATGAGGCGAGATATCTGGGATCAATTGTGTCATCAAGGCGTGGATAGTGTCTTCTAAGTTTACCACAGTTTCCGGGAGACCCCGCACCCGGAAATTGTATCTCCGGGATCTGTTCTCTAAATCTTCGATTTTTGCGTTAGCATCATCTAATTGATCTTGTGACGAAGTGATCATCTTAGAGTTTTGATTAACCCGCTTGACCGTACCATCCATTTTGATTTCAATGCTATCCAACCTTGCTCCAATGTCCTGAAAGTCAGACTTTATCCCTGAAGTTATCATTGTGCAGGCTTTTGTTAATTCCTGTTGTAAAAGGGCTGAAAACTTGGCCAGGAGCACCGCGTCCCCAGAGTATGATGAAGCCTGAGCAGGGGCTAAGGGCAGCGAATGACCAGTACTATCCTGGCTGAATGGCATCTCAGCGAGCTCAGCTATCTGTCTGTCCGTGTACGAAGCAGGGGAGTCAGCAAACACTAACAGTGTTCTATTAGGGGAGTCTAGCAAGGGAGAATGATTAGGCACATTGTCCATATCTGAGCATGGGGAGGGAGTTACATCCTGGGACTGTGAAGAGAAAGGATCTCTATGAACCACAGTCTGCACTGAAATCATATTCCCAGGGCCATGTAGAGCAGTCTCTAAATCCTGGCCTCTCCCTGCTGGCATGTCACTGCTTCCCAGCGCCATTTTAGGCAGGGGGGCCTGTTGCATGGGGGAACCACCTCCCCTTCCAGCTGCCGATTCCGGCTGTAGCAGAGTCTGTCCCCTGGGAGAATGTATCTGGGACTGAGGGCCTTTCTGGCTCAAGCCTCCCCCTCCCTGCCTCACCTCCTCGTCCAGAAGATCCGGCTGCGCCCGGGAGCCGCCATGTGAGACGTTCCCCTTGCTCAGCGCCATCTTAGATTGTGGGGATTGCTGCAGGGCCTGTGAGGATCGCGTCTTGCGGGTCTGCTGGGAGGGACGGCGCTGGTTGTGCTTGTTACCGGCTGTCCTCCGCTGCATGATCCGATCCCCTCAAGGTAGGTGCTGGCTGGGAAACGATCCGCCCGTCCGATCGCTAATTACAGAAGGTAAGGGCCGAGGCTGTGCAGAGCTCGATCAGCTCATGACCGTCCTCGGCACCGCGCGCATGCGCACTCCAGCATGTCCTTTCTTGGTACATGATCACTACAGAACAACTAATATTTTGTGCTGCTTTTCCCTCTAATTCTGAGCTCTGCTGTACAAGATACTGATGCCAAGACAACTTCTGGCACTTACTAGTTGCATTATTATAAAAATATACAGTATCTCACAAAAGTGAGTACACCCCTCACATTTCTGTAAAAATTTTATTTTCATGTGACAACACTGAAGAAATGACAATTTGCTACAATGTTGTGTAGTGAGTGTACAGCTTGTATTGCAGTGTAAATTTGCTGTCCCCTCAAAATAACTCAACACACAGCCATTAATATCTAAACCGCTGGTAACAAAAGTGAGTACACCCCTAAGTGAAAAATGTCCAAATTGGGCCCAAAGTGTCAATATTTTGTGTGGCCACCATTATTTTCCAGCACTGCCTTACCCTTCTTGGGCATGGAGTTCCGCGGGAAACTTGTGTGTGGCCCTTTTTTGGCAACCGCACGCCATACTGAGACCACATTAGCATAAATGGGAGGAAAGAATTTTGGACAGCTAACTAGTTTCACATTGATAACCAATGCTTAGTCATAGCTAAGCATTGGTTATCAATGTGAAACTAGTTAGCTCTATTACCCCACTGTTTGCTGTTTTTTCTTGCTTTTGTAGTATTTTTTACCAGAATAAAAGGCAACACCTTTTTACCTTTTTATTGGAGTGCGGCTGTCCAAAATTTCTTTCCTCCCATTTATGCTCTGTGCATTGCCTGCACCCACTGGATTTTGGGCTATTTTATTTATCACTGAGGTACATCATCTGGAGCGGCGGCTCTTTCTCTATACTGAGACCACATTAGCAGGGGTGGCCAGAGGTACAACTTAGGTTCGCGTGCTCGTCACGCCAGTCACACAGTCACTTTTTCTCGTCTCATCCAGTTTGCTTACCTCCGGAGAGCGGGATGGTGAGGTAGCTGAGAGCAGAGTCATGGTGGATGAGACGGTAAAGATTTCAGCATCGGCGGCCTCCGGCTCGACAATCTCCACGGACGGGGAGGGTCCCTGAGGGGATCATGCTGTAATCTGTAGTCCCTCACTAGTTCACTAGTTGAAGGGCCAGGGGGACACAGCTCTGAGGGGTTTAAGCTTGGACAGTGGTACGTGTAATACTTCACTAGTTGGGGAGGGGGCGCAGGGGTGTGTCACACATCCTGAGCTCTGAGGGGTTCATGCTGGGACCTGTAGTCCTTCACTTTTGGGGTGTTACATCCCAAAAAGTAAAGGACTAAGAGTCCCAGCATGAACCCTGGTTTAAATTTAGGGATGTGATTTCTTCTGCGGCCAGCTCATGCTAATGTAATGTCCACATTACACATATGTTCTAATTCATTCACTGCTTCTGACCTCACCTCAGGCAGCTTGACTAGGAGAGGTGCTTCTGGCACAGTCAGTCAGTGACAGTTCCCTTCCTTAGGCAGGCTCCGAGGTGCATGCCCCCGCACATGGGACAACGGAGGGAGGAGGTGGGTGGAGCAAAACAATAAAAGCCGTGGATGAGGCAGAAGATCCTCCTCTGCTCTGAATTTGGTGGCCTCAGCTTTGCTTTCCTCTTCGGGACTGTGACATCACTGGTTGCTAGACGCCAGGCAATCCTAGCAACCAGTGCAGACGATAGGGGCCAGCAGTCCAACAAACGCGTCTTGGCCAGCCGGGTCACTCTGTAAGTAATGCTATGCCACACACACACAGAGAGAGACCCCACTCCACATTTCCCTGCACATCGAGAGACCCCGCTCCACATTTCCCTGCACATCGAGAGACCCCGCTCCACATTTCCCTGCACAGAGAGACCCCGCTCCACATTTCCCTGCACAGAGAGACCCCGCTCCACATTTCCCTGCACAGAGAGACCCCGCTCCACATTTCCCTGCACAGAGAGACCCCGCTCCACATTTCCCTGCACATCGAGAGACCCCGCTCCACATTTCCCTGCACAGAGAGACCCCGCTCCACATTTCCCTGCACAGAGAGACCCCGCTCCACATTTCCCTGCACAGAGAGACCCCGCTCCACATTTCCCTGCACAGAGAGACCCCGCTCCACATTTCCCTGCACAGAGAGACCCCGCTCCACATTTCCCTGCACAGAGAGACCCCGCTTCACATTTCCCTGCACAGAGAGACCCCGCTCCACATTTCCCTGCACAGAGAGAGAGACGGTTAGGGAGAGGCCTGTCACAACTCACTCACTTGGAAGAAAGGACCCAGCAGGAGTATCACTGGCTCAGTCACCAGCCTCCATCCAGAACATCCCACACAGGACACTGACTGCTCAGTTTAAACATTCCTGCCCACACAGCCTATTCACAGATGCAGCACACGGGCTGCAAAGAGTGTGGGCGGGCACAGTGGTAGAGGGGGCTGGAGGGAGGCAGAGCGGATCCACCCTCTTCCATTCGGCTGTTCTCTGAAATGAAAGGACACAGCCAACAGCACTGTGACAGGACAGATGTCCGCTCACAGCACAAATGTTTCTGCACACTTCTGGGATGTTATCCAGCTCTGCCAGCCTCGCTTGAGCAGTAACACTCGCCACTCAGCCAACTACGGAACTGCACATGCGCAGTTCCTAGTTGGCAGCAGATTGGCCTTTTTGTCGAGAATCGTATCAGCCTAGGGGAAAATTGCATGCCTGCCCCCCACCCCTAGTCACATTGTACATAATGGGTATATCTATTCTGCAGGGGTTACTGGGCTGATTTCAAACGAATCCGCAGGTGCAGTGCAGTGTAGTGTACCTGTGGGTTACCTGCACTGAGCCATAGACTTCAGTTTTTACCTGTGGATTTGGTGTGCTTTCTAACCGCTTCCCACCCGGCAAATGTACATAAACAGCCATGTGGGAGCTTCACCGTTCTGAGCAGACGCACCCATACGTCTCTCAGAACAGGTGGCTGCACGATCCTGTGATAGATGGCTGTGATCTTCCGATACTGCCAAACACAGATCAGGATATGGGTGCTGTGATTGGCCCAACTGATCACGTGATGGCTGTGTCAATTTACAGTGTAAACAGACATATGTCTATGTAACAGTCCCCCCCCCCCCCCCGCTGACCTCAGTGAGAGATTGGACCGGGGGATGATACAGCTCCCTCTGTAAGGGGAGAAATTGTAAATTGTCAAGGGCTACTCCAAACAAAATGCCCTATGACGCCAATAGTGTTTTTTTTGTTTATAGCGCAAAAAATAAAAACTGCAGAGATGATCAAATACCACCAAAAGAAAGCTCTATTTGTGGGAAAAAAAGGACGTCAATTTTGTTTTGGAGCCACGTCGCACGACCGCGCAATTGTCATTCAAAGCGTGACAGTGCTGAAAGCTGAAAATTGGTCTGGGCAGGAAGGGGGTTTAACTAGTTACCGACCGCCCACCGTCATTCTACGTCGGCACTTTAAAGATGAATATCTCGGTAACGGCAGCAGCTGCTGCCACAACCGAGATATTCATCTCTTAAGTGGGCGGCCGTGTAAACGATAACGGCGGTCTCCGCGGCGGATTCGCCGCTATCGGTGGCGGGAGAGGGCCCCCCCTCCTGCCGCTCTCCCGCGCCGTCCGCTGCTTACCGTAGCCGTCGGTAGCGGCGGAGGAGATCGGGACCGTTCGGCAGCTGAGCGGGGTTACAAGTGAAGGAAAAATCTCCTTCACCCGTCCCCATAGCTCTGCTGGGGGGGCGGAAGTGACGTCAAAACGTCAGTCCCGCCCAGCGTCTTAAAGCAACATTTTTTTTTTTTGTCATTTGAAAAAATTAAATTTTCAAATTTTCAAATATTTTTTTTTTGCATTTAAGCCTAAATATGAGATCTCAGGTCTTTTTGACCCCAGATGTCATATTTAAGAGGACCTGTCATGCTTTTTTCTATTACAAGAGACGCAGAAGCGAACGCATACGCGAGTAGCGCCCGCATATGAAAACGGTGTTCAAACCACACAAGTGAGGTATCACCGCGATCGTTAGAGCGAGAACAATAATTCTAGCCCTAGGCCTACTCTGTAACTCAAAAAATGCAACCTGTAGAATTTTTTAAACGTCGCCTATCGAGATTTTTAAGGGTAAAAGTTTGACGCCATGCCACGAGCGGGCGCAATTTGTAAGCGTGACATGTTGGGTATCATTTTACTCGGCGTAACATTATCTTTCACAATATGTAAAAAAATTGGGCCAAATTTATTGTTGTCTTATTTTTTAATTTAAAAAAGTGATTTTTTTCCAAAAAAAGTGCGCTTGTAAGACCGCTGCGCAAATACGGTGTGACAAAAAGTATTGCAATGACTGCCATTTTATTCTCTAGGGTGTTAGAAAAAAAATATATAATGTTTGGGGGTTTTAAGTAATTTTATAGCAAAAAAAAATGTTTTAGTCTCGTAAACACCGAATCTGAAAAACAGGCTGGGGGCTAAAGTGGTTAAGTGGCCAGTAAGCAAGTGGTTAAGGAGCCTGTTAATGTAATTTTTTTTTTAGGGTGGACCTCCGCCTTAAAGGAGTTGTGAGCCCTGGTTCACACTGGGTACGATTTGGAACGATTTGAGATGCGATTTGACATGTCAAATCGCATCTCAAATCGGCGGCAATTGTCAGCAATGGCACCGCATCTGCGATTTCAAAAAGTAGTTCCTGTACTACTTTTTGCGATTTCGGGCCGCGATTTACATTAAATTGCGGCCGAAATCGCGGCAAAATCACGGCAAAATCGCAGCCGCGAAATCGCGGTAAAATCGCGCATTTTACCGCGATTTTGAATTCGCAGCAGTGTGAACCTAGGCTAAAGGAACATTTTTTACATCAAAATTACTGTTTACAGGGTATAGAGACATAATAGTTAACCTCCTTGATTAGTGACCACAGAGAGAAAGCTAAGACCGGAGAAAAGACTGGACAGCCGCACTTCCACGAAATTCTTAAAAAGTTGCTTTTAATTGTAAAAAATTGAAACAACCAATGGCGTAGCGTATGGGGGGGCAGGGGGTGCTGTAGCCCCGGGCGAAAAATTTAGGGGGGCGAAATTCCGTGCGGCTTGCCAATGCGTCCTAATTTTTATTTCCAGTGTCCCCCGATCTCTGTCCGCCATGTTTAATGTCCGGCGCCCTGTGATTGGGTGTATGGGGGTCATGTGCGGCTGGCCAGTCCGCGATCCGTACATGACCCCCATACACCCAATCAGAGTGCGCCGGGAAACATTGAACATGGCAGCGGGAGACAAGCACTGGAAAGGAACCCGCCGGCGCTGTCTCCTCCTCCGCCTGTCCCTGTGGTGCAGCGGGGCTCGGTGGAGATGGGACCGGCTGGAGCGTGGATGGCCTCGGGTGGATGACGCTGCCTGGCGGGGACTCTACACTCTAGATGGGACTCGGAGCATGGATGGAGGTGCCGTGCAGCGTCTAACATGGAGCGCGCTGCGGGTGGATGGCGCTGGCGGGGAGTCGGGACAGAGGTAAGGAGGACTCAGAGGATGGATTTGCACACAGCTGTGGGGAGGGGGGTGTGAGTAGTACAGGAAGTAGGACGCAGACTGTAGGTGTCGGGGGTCAGTGTATGTTTTGGGGGGTCAGTGTAGGTGTCGGGGGTCAGTGTAGGTGTCGGGGGTCAGTGTAGGTGTCGGGGGTCAGTGTAGGTGTCGGGGGTCAGTGTAGGTGTCGGGGGTCAGTGTAGCTGTTGGGTAGGTGTCAGGGGTCAGTGTAGGTGTCGGGGGTCAGTGTAGCTGTTGGGTAGGTGTCGGGGGTCAGTGTATGTGTCGGGTCAGTGTAGGTGTCGGGGGTCAGTGTATGTGTCGGGTAGGTGTCAGGGGTCAGTGTAGGTGTCGGGGGTCAGTGTATGTGTCGGGTAGGTGTCAGGGGTCAGTGTAGGTGTCGGGGGTCAGTGTATGTGTCGGGTAGGTGTCAGGGGTCAGTGTAGGTGTCGGGGGTCAGTGTATGTGTCGGGTAGGTGTCAGGGGTCAGTGTAGGTGTCGGGGGTCAGTGTAGCTGTTGGGTATGTGTCGGGGGTCAGTGTATGTGTCGGGGGTCAGTGTATGTGTCGGGGGTCAGTGTATGTGTCGGGGGTCAGTGTAGGTGTCGGGGGTCAGTGTATGTGTCGTGTAGGTGTCGGGGGTCAGTGTAGCTGTTGGGTAGGTGTCGGGGGTCAGTGTATGTGTCGGGGGTCAGTGTATGTGTCGGGTAGGTGTCGGGGGTCAGTGTATGTGTCGGGGGTCAGTGTATGTGTCGGGTAGGTGTCGGGGGTCAGTGTAGGTGTCGGGGGTCAGTGTATGTGTCGTGTAGGTGTCGGGGGTCAGTGTAGCTGTTGGGTAGGTGTCGGGGGTCAGTGTATGTGTCGGGGGTCAGTGTAGGTCACATATGTTCAAAAAATGGAAAGAGTGCAGTGCTTATGTGGTTAAAACCATGTGTGAAATAAATGTTATACCTTCAAATGTAAACAAATGATATGTGAAAAATGTATTAAAAGGAAAACTAATGCAGAGTCCAAAAAGAACACAACATAGTCCGTAAAGTGTTAATTCCAAAAGCAAATCCGTGAAGGGTTAACTCCCAAAAAGACACATTGCTTGCCAAGAAAGTGAAGATAGAGTTTGGTGAATAATAAGTCCCAAAATTCTCTGGCAATACACTGGTTTATTTTGGGACTTATTATTCACCAAACTCTATCTTCACTTTCTTGGCAAGCAATGTGTCTTTTTGGGAGTTAACCCTTCACGGATTTGCTTTTGGAATTAACACTTTACGGACTATGTTGTGTTCTTTTTGGACTCTGCATTAGTTTTCCTTTTAATACATTTTTCACATATCATTTGTTTACATTTGAAGGTATAACATTTATTTCACACATGGTTTTAACCACATAAGCGCTGCACTCTTTCCATTTTTTGAGATCTATCCTAAGTTTTTTTTTGTATTGTAGTGAACTTAAGTGCCAGCTGCTTTCCTATACACTTAATCATCATTTTTTTTTTTATTATCTTCTTAAATTAGCGCAGCGTTTGCCTTAGGGCTTCTTTTTTTTCTAAGGTCAGGGTAAAGTGGTTCAGGGCAGGGGGGGTTGCCAACAATCCTTGCACCAGCCTTGGTGGTCAGTGTGTGGGTTAGTGGTCAGTGTATAGTGTAGTGGTCAGTGTGTGGGTTAGTGGTCAGTGTGTGGGTTAGTGGCCAGTGTGTGGGTTAGTGGCCAGTGTGTGGGTTAGTGGCCAGTGTGTGGGTTAGTGGCCAGTGTATAGTGTAGTGGTCAGTGTGTGACCACTAACCCACACACTGACCACTAACCCACACACTGCACACTACACTATACACTGACCACTAACCCACACACTGACCACTAACCCAGTGTATAGTGTAGTGTGCAGTGTGTGGGTTAGTGGGCAGTGTGTGGGTTAGTGGTCAGTGTATAGTGTAGTGGTCAGTGTATAGTGTAGTGGTCAGTGTATAGTGTAGTGGTCAGTGTATAGTGTAGTGGTCAGTGTGTGGGTTAGTGGTCAGTGTGTGGGTTAGTGGTCAGTGTGTGGGTTAGTGGTCAGTGTGTGGGTTAGTGGTCAGTGTGTGGGTTAGTGGTCAGTGTGTGGGTTAGTGGTCAGTGTATAGTGTAGTGGTCAGTGTATAGTGTAGTGGTCAGTGTGGTGGTGTGTGGGTTAGTGTTCTGTGTATAGTGTAGTAGTCAGTGTGTGGGTCAGTGTATAGTGTAGTGGTCAGTGTATAGTGTAGTGGTCATTGTATAGTGTAATGGTCAGTGTATAGTGTAGTGGGCAGTGTGTGGTGGTGTGTGGGTTAGTGGTCAGTGTATAGTGTAGTGGTCTGTGTATAGTGTAGTGTGCAGTGTATAGTGTAGTGGGCAGTGTGCAGTGTGGTGGTGTGTGGGTTAGTGGTCCGTGTATAGTGTAGTGGTCAGTGTGTGGGTCAGTGTATAGTGTAGTGGTCAGTGTATAGTGTAGTGGTCAGTGTATAGTGTAATGGTCAGTGTATAGTGTAGTGGGCAGTGTGTGGTGGTGTGTGGGTTAGTGGTCAGTGTATAGTGTAGTGGTCTGTGTATAGTGTAGTGTGCAGTGTATAGTGTAGTGGGCAGTGTGCAGTGTGGTGGTGTGTGGGTTAGTGGTCCGTGTATAGTGTGGTGGTGTGTGGGTTAGTGGTCAGTGTTTACTGCATACTTACTAGTGTAGTGGCCAATGTAGGAATCGGGTAGGTCAGTGCAGTGGACTCAGGGAGTGCAAAAAGTCCGCAGGTTAGGGGGGGCGCAAATTTCTTGCCTTGCCCCGGGCGCTGACAACCCTAGCTACGCCACTGGAAACAACACTACAAGTCACAGCAGACAGTGGGGTGGATAGCTGACGTGTTTCGCACTGGGGTATCAGCGCTTAGTCATACAAACAAACATGCATGAATGATTATCCCTAATATCAAAAATAAATAAATAAAAATGCAGTAATATGCGATATTAAGTGAAACCGTAATAAAGTGCGCTAATACAAGAAGATATGCAGAAAAATAGACAAAAATACATCCCTAATTTAAAAAAATAAAAATAAAATGCAGTGATATGCGATATGTGATTGATAATATTTGAAATAGTGATAAAGTGCACTAATTCAAGAAGCTAAGCAGCAAAAATAGAAAAATATGTAAGAATGACTACCCCTAATAAAAACAAAAAAACAAAAAATAAATACAATATATACGATAATATGCGATAATACATGAAACCGTGATAAAGTGCACTAATTCAAGAAGCTAGGCAGCAAAGATAAACAAACATGCATGAATGATTATCCCTAATATCAAAAATAAATAAAAATGCAGTAAAATGCGATATTAAGTGATAAAGTGATAAAGTGCACTAATACAAGAAGATATGCAGAAAAATAGACATAAAATGCATCCCTAATTAAAAAATAAATAAATAAAATGCAGTGATATGCGATAATATGTGATAATATATGAAACAGCGATAACGTGCACTAATACAAGAAGCTATGCAGTAAAAATAGTAAAATATGTAAGAATGACTACCCCTAATTTAAAAAACAAAACAAAAAAAAACAACAACAAAAATACAATATATACGATAATATGCGATAATATATGAAATAGTGATAAAGTGCACTAATTTAAGAAGCTAGGCAGCAAAAATAAACAAACATGCAGCAAAAATAAATAAATAAAAATGCAGTCATATGCAATATTAAGTGATAACACTGATAAAGTGCGCTAATACAAGAAGATATGCAGAAAAAAAATAGACAAAAATGCAAAAATGCATCCCTAATTTAAAAATAAATAAAATGCAGTGAATCAAATTGTGAAGCGGGGGGGCTGCCGCGAATTGAGAAGCGGGGGGCCGTGAATTGAGACGCGCGGGGGTGCCACGAAATGGGGGGGGGTTGCCCTGGGGACCTCTGGGCCCCTTACGAAAAAAAAAAATCAAAAAAATTATATAAAAAAAGGGGTAGCCATACGGGGTCCTTAAATAAAAAATATATAAAAAAATAAAATAAAAAATATATATATATTTTTTTTTTATAAAAAAAAGGGGGGTTGCCAGACGGGGCCCTGGGGACCTCTGGGCCCTTTAATAAAAAAGAAAAAAAACGGGGGGTTGCCCTGGGGAACTCTGGGCCCTTTAATAAAAAAAAGAAATATATATATATATAAAAAAAGAAAAAAAAATTGATAAAAAAAAAAAAAAGGAGGGGGTTGCCATCCAGGGCCCTGGGAACCTCTGGGCCCTTTAATAAAAACAAAAAAATATATATAAAAATAAAAAATTATAAAAAAAAAGGCGGGTTGCCATCCAGGACCCTGGGGACCTCCGGGCCTTACAAAAAAATTAAATAAAAGGGGGTTGCCATCAAGTCCTCATTTGCATAGCCAAGAGGACCTAATTGAGAACTACAATGTACTTTACAATTGACCAATAGGAAAGTGGTTGTGGGGGCAGGGGGTTCAAACTGCTATGTATAAGGCTCCATGCACACTGAAGCTGATAAACTGTAGTTTATTGGCATTTTGGCTTTTTTTTTTTTAAAGCCCATAAACTGAACTCTATGTTAGCCTATGTGCCCATGCACACCTGGGCGTTTTTTTGTGTTAATGAGCTTTGGAGTTTATTGTTGTTCTCTGAATTTGCGTTCAAAGTGCCGGTTTTTGGCGGGGAAAAACGCCAAAAAACGTTAAACGCCGAAAAACAATCAAAAATGTTTAAAAACGCTTAAAGACGCTCAAAAACACCGGCGCCAGCGTTTTATAGCGCTTTTTTATCCATAAAAAAAAAGAAAAAGAAAAAAGCTACACTGAAAAACGCTGATTCAAGCTATTGCAAAAATGCAAAGCTACTGGCGATTTTTTATAGCTTTTTTAGCTTCAGTGCGCATGGAGCCTTAAAGTGTGTTGTGTGCATCCAATAAAGGGTTTCCTGTTTGAAGCCTCACTTTTTTCATTATTATTATTCCTGTAATTGTCTTTTTTTCCCCCAAAAAAATGCGTTTGAAAGACTGCTGTGCAAATACCGTGTGACATAAAATATTGCAATGATCGCCACTTTTTTCTCTAGGGTCTCTGCTAAAAATATATATATAATGTTTGTGAGTTCTAAGTCATTTTCTAGCAAAAAATACCGAATTTAACTTGTAAAAAAACACAAGTCAGAAAAGGTTTAGGCATTAACGGGGTTAAATTATTTAAAAAAAGAGTTATCTGTTTTGTTCTCAGGCAGCCAATCAGATTTGAATTTCCAACTGCCAGCTTGTTGATTGGTTAGTATTTGAAGCCTCATTTTTTTCATTATTATTATTATTATTCCTGTAATTGTCTTTTTTTCCCCCAAAAAAATGCGTTTGAAAGACTGCTGTGTAAATACCGTGTGACATAAAATATTGCAACGATCGCCACTTTTTTCTCTAGGGTCTCTGCTAAAAATATATATATAATGTTTGGGGGTTCTAAGTCATTTTCTAGCAAAAAATACCGAATTTAACTTGTAAAAAAACACAAGTCAGAAAAGGTTTAGGCATTAAAGGGTTAAATTATTTAAAAAAAAAGGCTTATCTGTTTTGTTCTCAGGCAGCCAATCAGATTTGAATTTCCAACTGCCAGCTTGTTGATTGGTTACTGGTTGAAGCCTCATTTTTTTCATTAATATTAATATTATTATTCCTGTAATTGTCTTTTTTTCCCCCCAAAAAATGCGTTTGAAAGACTGCTGTGTAAATACTGTGTGACATAAAATAATGCAACGATCGCCACTTTTTTCTCTAGGGTCTCTGCTAAAAATATATATATAATGTTTGGGGGTTCTAAGTCATTTTCTAGCAAAAAATACCGAATTTAACTTGTAAAAAAACACAAGTCAGAAAAGGTTTAGGCATTAACGGGTTAAATTATAAAAAAAAAAGGCTTATCTGTTTTGTTCTCAGGCAGCCAATCAGATTTGAATTTCCAACTGCCAGCTTGTTGATTGGTTACTGGTTGAAGCCTCATTTTTTTCATTATTATTATTATTATTATTCCTGTAATTGTCTTTTTTTCCCCCCAAAAAATGCGTTTGAAAGACTGCTGTGTAAATACTGTGTGACATAAAATATTGCAACGATCGCCACTTTTTTCTCTAGGGTCTCTGCTAAAAATATATATATATAATGTTTGGGGGTTCTAAGTCATTTTCCTGGTGCCTCCATGGCAGCATACTAGTGATAGAGCTCCGCCTCGACTCCTCCCTCAGGACTAGTGAATAGAATAAATGAAAGGCATAGCCCCTCCCCCAACATTCTCATTTTTTTCCTCCATACCTTCTTGTACTGGTGAAGAGTAGAAGTATGTCCATACCTCTGCAGTCGGCAGCGTCCGCCGGGTTTAGCCTTTCCCGCGCGCAGTCCCTGTTCTTGGGCCGCTATTAGCGCTAATAAGCTGGGAGACCCCTCTGTGGATCTGTTGGGGTCGTATCGCAGAGTTTCCTCATAGGAACGCAAACTGCCAGGAGCACCTATGAATGA
The DNA here is from genome assembly GCF_905171775.1 of Rana temporaria. Taxonomy (NCBI): domain Eukaryota; kingdom Metazoa; phylum Chordata; class Amphibia; order Anura; family Ranidae; genus Rana; species Rana temporaria. Next base: position 145,643,010 of record NC_053497.1, on the reverse strand, counting down.
CATGTAAGCTGCGGAAGGATCGGCTCCACTACCCCAGGCCAGACATTTCTTTCTCTTTTTGACTTCCTCTTTATTGCACATATGTTTTCCTTTTTAAAAAAAAAAAAAAAGGAGGATCCATTAGTCTGCTTTTGCTATTGTTGTTTTTCTTCCCTTGTATCTACTAGGTTTTTATCCTGATCAATGCTGTACCTTCAAACTGAGAGACTCTGTCTGTCAGTGGGTGCCCCTGTCGCTCTGGGCTTCATGGCAGTCTGGGGGGTCTGGCCTGCGTCAGGGGGCGGAGCCGCAGGTACTACTAGTCTCCGCTGGTCCCTCGTGTATGGCGGGGGGGCCGTGCTGATCGGCGCCCACACTATCGGTGCATTGGCACCTACATTGGTGAGGATCCCGGCGCCCTGATACAGTACTTCCTGTGTCACGGGCGCCGGCGCTTCTGCGCATGCGCGGCGCGTGCGCGGCGCATGCGCAGTGACGTCTCGAGACGCGGCGGCCATCTTGGATTCTGGAAACAGGGCTTTTTTGCCCTTGCTTCCAATCTTTTGGCTGGGGGCGGATCCTGGGGGAAGGCTCCTTCAGGTAATCCCTAATAAAGGACCTAGATACAGGGCTTGGCTGCTGCTGAACACCAGATGCTAAGCCCTGCTAGGTTCCAGCCCTAAAATTTGTTGGTAAGAGGGGAGGAGATGGGGGGAAGGTGCCAGCATATCAGCACCTGTCTGAAGGTTGCAGACAGGTGCCCTCTTTCTTTCCTTTTGTTCAGTCTCTCACTTATTATTATTTTTTTTTTCGGCCTCTCTATATTTTTTGCAGCCGATCCTTCCGCCCAAGCTCTGCAATGAGTCATTCGCCACGTAACAAAGATCCTCACACCATTAGGTATGGACCAACAATACGTGAGTATTTAAAAAAAAAAAAAAAAAAAGTGCCCTCACTGTTTTCTGACGTGAGTTCCTTACACCGTAGCCCTGCCCACTCCAAGAGGACCAGAAAGTCATCAAGATCTCGTGACAATGACAGCCCAGTCCGCAGATCTGATTCCTCGCGACACCGGTCCCACTCATCAAGGCGAAGATCCCGATCTCCACGTCATAGATCACAGAGGTCAAGATCCAGGGGTCATGATCACTCCCCATCTTCTAGAAGCCACAGAAAGAAGAAGTGTTGGACATGCGGGGCTACGCCACTACCCGACAAGGTAGTTTGTAAGGACTGCTTTACGGACTATGCGTCCAACCGCGAGCAGGAAAATCGGCATGCAGTAGAACTGCTGGACAAAGCTATGAGGGACTCCTTCTCCAAGCTCTTGGCTTCAGTCCCTGTTCAGCCGACCTCGCAGGTACCACAGGCTCAGAATGTGGAATCCAGTCTCCCGGGCCCCTCAACAGTCGGGCCGCCTGTACTACCGACTGATCAGTCAGGCAGAGACTCCTCACCCGGAGATGACTCGGAGTACTCAGCAGAGGAGTCAGAGCCCTCAGGGTTCAGCTTTTCCCTGGTAAACCCGTTTATCCAGGCAGTCAAGTCAGCAATCTCCTGGAAAGAGGCGGATGATCCCGCTCAAGAGGCGACAAGCTATTTTCCTTTTCTCAAGGAAGCAGATTCTTTTCCCATTAATGGGGGAAATTAGCCAGGTCATTCTTAACGAATGGGCAAAGCCTGATAAAAAGTTCTCTTTGAGCCGGCTCAACAAGTTGTATCCCTTACCAGAGTCTGGAACACAGGCGCTAAACTCCATGCCTGTAGTGGATGCATCAGTAGTACGCCTTGCCAAAAACGTGACCTTACCAATGGAGGATTCCACCTCCTTCAAGGATCCCCTAGACAGGCGTATTGACCTGGAACTAAAGAGGAGCTACTTAGCGGCAGGAGCGGCTTGTAAACCGGCCATCGCCCTCACGTCAGACTCTAATGCCATTAGGTCATGGACAGATAACATTGAGACTGCTCTGCGTCAGAACGTTCCTACAGAAGACATAATAAAAGCCTTGGAGGAACTCAGACTATCAGCAGATTTTGTTGGAGTGGCTGCCATTGATACCATTAGATGCTCGGCAAGATCTATGTTACACTCTGTGATGGCAAAGAGGGCCTTATGGCTGAAGCCTTGGTCAGCTGACCTTTCATCCAAACAGAGCTGGTGCAAGATTCCCTTTGATGGGAAGGCGCTTTTTGGAGATAAGATGGATAACGCAATCTCTAGGCTGTCAGGAGGGAAGTCTGGTATGCTTCCACAGGACAGGAGAACACGAAGATTCAGAGGCGGTCCCTCTAGGTTCCGCCGCTCAGATCCAAGAGACTTCAGAAATTCGGGTCAATTCAGAGACAACAGAAGACCTTGGAGAGGCACTCAGCAATCCTTCTTGAACAGGAAGATGAAAGCCCCTCCGGCTCCTCAGGAGCAAAAGCAGTCCTTTTGACGCCAAACCATCCCTGACACTCCCAGTGGGAGCCAGGCTAAAACATTTCACCTCGGCCTGGGCCACCCATTGCCAGGACCCCTGGGTTCTGTCCACTATCCAATGGGGGCACTCTTGGAAGTTTTTTCAAACTCCACCTCGAAGCTCGTTCAAGAGATCGGAAATTCCATCTTCTCCCCTGAAAGCTCAAGCTCTAAAAGATTTTTTAGTGTCACTCCAGCGTCAGGAAGCAGCCATTCCTGTGCCCTTGGCAGAGCAATTCACGGGTTTTTACTCCACCTTATTCCTCGTCCCCAAGAGGACGGGCGGATGGAGGCCTGTGATAGACCTGAAAAGGCTCAACCAGTATATTCACACCGAGAGCTTCAAGATGGAATCCTTGCAGACAATAATTCAAGCAGTCCAGCCGTTGGATTGGATGATCTCAGTCGATCTCCAGGACGCATACCTGCATGTTCCAATCCAGCCTACAGTGCAGAAATACCTGAGATTTGCAGTGGGTCATACTCACCTTCAGTTCCAAGCTCTACCCTTTGGGCTGTGCACCTCTCCCAGGGTATTCTCCAAGATCCTATTATCTGCCCTAGCCCCCCTGAGGGAGAAGGGCTTAAGGGTGTATCATTATCTGGACGACATCCTACTCCTTGCAAGCAGCCCAGAGCAACTGATGTGCCATCGAACCATTCTGCTCCAAACTCTAAGGGAGTTAGGGTGGTTAGTCAACCTAGACAAGAGCCAACTCACACCAACTCAACAGATGGTCTACTTGGGCGCAGCATTCAACACCCTGAGGGGTACAGTGTCGTTACCACCACCAAAGAGGGAGATTATCATTCAGAAAATGATCAAAACCATCCAGAGTCCGGTTTTAACGGCCTCACAATGCCTGAGCCTCATTGGCACTATGTCTGCCTGCATCCCCATGGTCCCATGGACCCATTGGCACCTGAGATTCTTTCAGACTGGTTTCTTGGCGCAGTGGAGGAAACGTCGACTATCCCAGACGATCCTGATTACAGGACTGATGCGAAGGAGTCTTCAATGGTGGACAGATCCAGAGAACCTCTCCAGACCCCGTCACTTGGGGTCCCTTCATTGGAAAACCCTCAGAGGTTGGACCTTCGAGTCTGGAAGTTGAGAGGCGAAGGTTCGAGTCCCTAGGCTGCTCGTCAGGGGTCATCTCAACCCTCCTAAAGGCCAGGAAACCTACAACGAATACTATATATTCGAAGATCTGGGATAAGTTCTTGTCCTACGCAGCCGATAACGGCTTTGATCCTATCGTTCCCTCTACAAACCATGTATTAGGTTTCCTTCAGACAGGACTTGACCTAGGCCTTAGTCTAAGCTCCCTCAAGGTTCAGGTAGCAGCAATCTCAGCCGCAACCAGTAGAAGGTGGGCAGAAGATCCTTTACTAGTCATCTTCTTTAAAGGCGTCCTGAAGATCCGTCCGCCTGCTAGACGATCCTTTCCTAAATGGGATCTGTCTCTGGTCCTCGAGGCTCTGTCAATCCAACCTTTTGCTCCAGTAGAACAAATAACCCTATGGAACCTAAAGTTGAAAACAACGTTTCTGCTAGCCATCACCTCCGGTAGGAGGATCTCAGAACTCCACTCCTTAGGAATTGGGGAAGACCACATCTCCTTCTTCCCTGACAGGGTGGAACTTCGCCCACTTAGAGGGTTCATGCCGAAGGTCGCCTCTACAAGCCACCTGTTGGAACCTTGGGCTCTACCAATATTCGCAGATACTGATACAGAATCCTGCCACGAACTGGATGTGTCCAGAACACTCAAGGCCTATCTAGAGGCCACCAGTTCCTTCAGAATCTCGGAGAGACTGTTCATCATACCTTTTGGTAAACACAGGGGCAAGGAAGCCTCCATCAGGACTCTGGCATCATGGGTTGTGAAGCTGATACAGAGGTCCTACAGGGCGAAGAATATGGAGCCTCCATCTGGAGTGAATGCTCATTCCACTAGAGCAGTCGCTACTTCCTGGGCAACAAGGGCTAACGTATCGCTGGAGACGGTGTGCAGGGCAGCCACCTGGTCGTCTCGTAACACGTTTCTCAGGCACTACCATATTGACCCAGGAGCCCTTACAACGGTGGAGTTCGGAAGAAGGGCAGTTCAGGCTGCTATGTCCTCTTCTAATTAAAAACTCTTATTGTTAAGCATTATCCCACCCGCGTCAAGCTAGTTATTTATCACTAGTATGCTGCCATGGAGGCACCAGGAAAACGGAAAATTGTATCATACTTACCAGTAATTTTCCTTTCCTGGTGCCTATCCATGGCAGCATACGCTCCCACCCTCGGTATTCTATATTACGGAGAATGTTGGGGGAGCGGCTATGCCTTTAATTTATTCTATTCACTAGTCCTGAGGGAGGAGTCGAGGCGGAGCTCTATCACTAGTATGCTGCCATGGATAGGCACCAGGAAAGGAAAATTACTGGTAAGTATGATACAATTTTCCGTTTTCTAGCAAAAAATACCGAATTTAACTTGTAAAAAAACACAAGTCAGAAAAGGTTTAGGCATTAAAGGGTTAAATTATAAAAAAAAAAGGCTTATCTGTTTTGTTCTCAGGCAGCCAATCAGATTTGAATTTCCAACTGCCAGCTTGTTGATTGGTTACTGGTTGAAGCCTCATTTTTTTCATTATTATTATTATTATTCCTGTAATTGTCTTTTTTTCCCCCCAAAAAATGCGTTTGAAAGACTGCTGTGTAAATACTGTGTGACATAAAATATTGCAACGATCGCCACTTTTTTCTCTAGGGTCTCTGCTAAAAATATATATATATAATGTTTGGGGGTTCTAAGTCATTTTCTAGCAAAAAATACCGAATTTAACTTGTAAAAAAACACAAGTCAGAAAAGGTTTAGGCATTAAAGGGTTAAATTATTAAAAAAAAAGGCTTATCTGTTTTGTTCTCAGGCAGCCAATCAGATTTGAATTTCCAACTGCCAGCTTGTTGATTGGTTAGTATTTGAAGCCTCATTTTTTTCACCCTCTCCTCACACTACAAGGAGAACAAGCACAGCTGTTGCTGTCAATCACAGGCTGTGCGCTGGAGCTCTCCTCTCTAGCCATCCTATTTCTCTTGGTATCAGGAAAATCTGTCAGAAGTGAGTCCTGTAGATAACAGATGGACCAGGCAGCAGAAAGAAATCACATTCAGTGCTTTGGATAGAAACAAATACGCAGTATAGAAGGATTTACTCTGTTCCTATTTCATGTGTCAGGTTTAAAACCACATATTCTGTGTAGCATCAATAAATGAAGTGTAAATAGCAGGAATAGAAATAATTGCTTTATTTTTTCTCCCCAGAAGCACAAAATGACCCAACCGCCAATGAAATTGAGCGCACAGTCCATGGGGCATTTCCACCGGTCCCATCCAACATGGAGGACAAGCCATGCAAATTTTCAATGGAAGATTTTACCATCCACGATGAACTTGGAGAGGGGTCCTATGGAAAGGTGGTGTTGGCCTCCCATCCCTCCTTTCAACAGAAGCTGGCGGTGAAGATCACTGGACCACAAAAATTTATGGCTTTCAAAACTCCAGAGCGCTACATACTGAGAACATTGAGGAACCATCCGTATATCACTCATCTAATCGGAACATTCCATACAATGGTAAGTCTTTTTATCTCCCAGTCTTTTCATCCTTTTCCTGTACTGCTCCCCCTACTGACCCAGACCCTCTAAAATGTATGTTATGCAAATTACAAGGATAAGCCTCTCCCTTCCCCCGATGATAGTCTTTGGGCGTATCAATTAATCCTTTGACCAATGAGTGTTGGAATTGTGAGAGGCAGAGGGGAGCCCCACTTGTACCCACACCAGATTTTTCTAAGGGCTCCGGCTGTGGTCGGGGAAGCAGTATAGGTAAGAGGAGAACTCTAGAGCGCCTCCTACAGGGCTGGAGGTTGGTGAATTCATCTGTACAGAGTAGAGGTTTTCTTTACAAAAATGAGGCTGCCACTGTGAACTTACTTCTGAAATTGCTAGTTGCCTGGCTGCTTCTGGCCTCAAACATTGAAGTCACTGAGCCAGAACCAGCCTGCAGCTAGGAGGACTGGAGAAGTCAGGCCTCCTCATCTATATGAGACTTCCAGAATGGTGACCAAAGTAATGAAGTGATTAGATCACCCTAATAGCCAGAAAAGACTAGTATTGTGATCAGGATAGTCCAGTCATGGCGGCCTATGTATTTTCTCTTCTCTCGAAGGAAGATTCCACATTGCAGGGTCTGACGGTGTGTGTACCTTCCTATATTCCCCCACAAAGTGAAATCTTATTGTCTCTAATGTAACCTTTATCTCTTATTTTCCCACAGACTTATCTTTTCCTCGTCATGGAACTCGCGAGTGGCGGCGATCTCCGGGAACTGATAGAAACTTCAGCTCCATTTGGCTACGACATGATAAGGTAAGTCCAATGACAGGGCTGTGATGGAGTCGGGGGTGGCTGACCACGAAGAACAGTCAGTGACACAGCCAGGCCCCTCCCACTGAGCCCCGTCCATCCACACCCCTATGTACTATAGGGGGAAGTCTCTTCATATTTACTGTTTATTGGTCTGTAAAGATTTTAAATGCTAATTCATGTTTTTCTTTCTCCTTTAGACGCATCACTGCTGAGATTGTTTGTGGCCTGCAGTTCATCCATTCTCATGAGATCATCCATAGGTAAGTATTGGATTATCTGACTAACAATCACCCCTTGGCTTCTGCTATGTTTTATTGAATCAGGAAGACTTTCCACCAGAGTGAACCCAGTTGCGCTGTCTCCTTCCATCTGCTGCAGAAATCTCCCTGCTCATGTCATATTCTGCTATAATGTACAATTTATACAAAATCCAGCAAGAGGAGTGAGACCTCCTCCTGATGAATATAGCAGGTGGGCGGAGCTGGAAACCCTGAACAGAGATCTTCCTGTAGGCGGATATAAAAGAAGCCAATGTCCACCCATCAATCTTCATTCTTCTTTGTATACATGTATATTTGTATCTTGGGATATGCAGAGCTAACGGCTCACTTATTTTCTTCACAGAGATCTCAAACCGGAGAACATTCTACTGGACAGCGAGGGACACATCAAGATTGCAGACTTCAGCGTCTCATGGCAAGAAATCTCAGAGACCAATAAGATGATGGGAGTTATGGGTACAGACGGTTACATGGCCCCAGAGGTAAGATTCCCGATATTAGACAGAATTGTAATATTTACAAAGGGATATAGAGAAGAGATAAGGGGCTCCCCTTTCATTAAGGCCACATTCACACATGGGCGTTCTGAATCTTGTCTACAAGTTCCCAGGTGTGAATGACAAATCGCACAATGCACAAGAAGCCGCAATCGTCACGTGATCAACTGCAATCATGGGGCATGAAGCATAATGCCTAAAAGAAGCTTCAGAACTCTTTTTTAAGCGACAAGCTTCAGGCAATGTAAGCTCAAAACGGCCATGTGTGCATACAGCCTAAATGGATAGGGTTAGACCCTCTGTCAGGTTTTTATTGGTGTCCTCATTAGGAAACTCACGCTCTTCATGTGTACTGGTGATCACTGTTAGTGAGAAAGAAAACGCAGCAGGATGCAAAATGTTACAACTGTCCCCAGAGCAGGAATAGAGGGAAAGTCTTCCAATGGTGACACCTGTTTGGGGACAGGATCCTAAGGCCCCATACACACAATAGAATCCATCCGCAGATAAATCCCAGCAAATGGGTTTCTGCGGATAGATCCTATGGTGTGTACACGCCAGCGGATCTGTTTCCGCGGAGAAATCTCCTCTGGGATGGATTCCAGCAGATCGGATATTTGCTGACATGCACAACAAATCCATCTGCTGGAATCCATTCCAACGGATGGATCCGCTCGTCTGTACAGACTCACCGGATCCATCCGTCCAAAGGGATTCCCCGCACGCGTCGTAATGATTTGACGCATGCGTGGAATTCCTTATATGACAGCGTCGCGCCCGTCGCCGCGTCATAATCGCGGCGACGGCGCGACACGTCATCGCCAGAGGATTTCCACGCGGATTTCAATGCGATGGTGTGTACACTCCATCGCATAGAAATCTGCGGAAATCTTTGAGAGGATTTATCCGTGGAAACGGTCCGCTGGACCGTATCCGCGGATAAATTCTCTCGTGTGTATGGGGCCTAAGAGTAGAGTTTCCCTCATTTTGGGAGAATTCCTTGGACTTCCTTCTGAATCTTGGGGACAGGAAGTGAATGGAAATTCCCCCAATGGGACACAGACAGCAAAAAAATAAACTGGCAGGGGTCTCAACCCTTCCGTAGTCTATCCAAAACTTAGAAAACAAAAGTTTTGACTATATATAAATTGTAAGCCCCACCTGCAACATTCACATGCTCCGCCTTAGTTTGATGTATTTTGAGATCAATTTTAGGACTCCTGGGAGGCTTCATACATCACATATGTCATCATGGAGTCATCTGTGTCCTCTGTCTGGTCTAGGAATGTTCTCATCCTTTTTTATCTCCTTATGTTTCTACAGGTCATGAACAACAGATTATACAACATCTCAGCGGACTATTACTCCTTGGGGGTGATATTGTATGAGATGTCCGTCAGCCCGGATCGCTTCAGAGAGATCAAGGAAAACCAGAATGGAAGTTTCTTCACGACAGTCCGCTCGGAGTTGAAAACCTGTGAGGACATTTTCCTCTTTGAACTCTTAGCTATGGTGAGTATACGCAGAGCTTTACCTTCTCTCTACAGACAAAACCCTTTCCAGGTTATACAGACCTCGTTAGGAGTTCAGAACACACAACTGTACATTCTTCCCGCTACACATCCATGTGGCTCAATGTTCTCTGTGTTTCTTATCATATTTCTTTCTTCTTTACAGCTCTTTTGGAAAGACGTTGACGGCCGGACATACCTGGTACGTAACATCAGACGGCACCCATTTTTCAAGTGGACTGACTGGGCCGAGGTGGAGAAAAGAGAGTCACCCCCAGCATTTACACCAGAACCGGTAAGTATATGGATAATGGAGGGGTCCATGTATATTGGGGGAGGGGAGATTTTCAGCAGCACCTAAGAAGTATTTTTGTACAGAATTCTCCCATTAGTGATCACTGCACAATCACATGGTCTGGGCACTTGTCTGAAGGAATTCTGTTTATTATTGGTAATAATTATTGTGTATGTATCAAGTGCACAGCTTAGACCTGCTTTATTCTGGAAATTCCACCAGAAACACACTTCTTATGAGGTGACAACACAGACTCACTGTATTAACAGAGAAGTGTTGTCACCCTAGTCTGATTAGAACTACAAAAACCTCCCCCTCTCCTTTTCTCCAATTCACAGAGGGGTGTTGCTTTGTAGTACACAGACAGAAGCTGAGAAAGTGGATAAAACTGAGATCTCAGCTCAGGCCTCAGGAACTTACAAGGTCACTGGACTTCTGATAGGATTATTAGGTATTTTTCTGTACCTGCAGAAAATTTACTTAGCCTGAAAGAACCAAAACAAATGCAGCCTCCACATGTAGGGGCCTTACTGGAATAGATTACCTTTTTGTTCTTGGGTTTAGATATACGCAAAGGGTGTGTTAATGCAGTGCTTCTTCTGACCACTAGAGGGAGCTGGGGTTGAAGGATCCCTCTTGGGGTATTCTGCTGCACATTGGGGGTTGGGTTCACCAAGCTTTGTCACCATTTTCTGTATCAATAAGAAACACTGACAAATGTCTTTTTCTCTTTCCAGACTCTCACGGAACCTGAATATTATAGTATGACGGTAGAGGAATTTATGGCTGATGAAAGCCACCCGGAGTATGGAAAAGATTACAAGATAAAGGAAGTAGAGTCTGACAGCTCAGAGGACTTAGATTATTCCGAGTATTACGACGATTCTTCCATGATAAGCGAAGAAGACTCTGAAAACCAAGAAGACCCGGAGGATTCCGAAGATTCTTCCATTATAAGCGAAGAAGACTCTGAAAACCCAGAAGACCCGGAGGATTCCGAAGAATCTTCCATGATAAGCGAAGAAGACGCTGTAAACCCAGAAGACCCGGAGGATTCCGAAGATTCTTCCATTATAAGCGAAAAAGACGCTGTAAACCCAGAAGACCCGGAAGATTACGAAGAATCTTCCATTATAAGCGGAGAAGACGCTGTAAACCCAGAAGACCCGGAGGATTCCGAAGATTCTTCCATTATAAGCGGAGAAGACGCTGTAAACCCAGACGACCCGGAAGATTCAGAAGAATCTTCCATTATAAGCGGAGAAGACGCTGTAAACCCAGAAGACCCGGAGGATTCCGAAGATTCTTCCATTATAAGCGGAGAAGACGCTGTAAACCCAGAAGACCAGGAGGATTCCGAAGATTCTTCCATTATAAGCAGAGAAGACGCTGTAAACCCAGAAGACCCAGAGGATTCCGAAGAATCTTCCATTATAAGCGGAGAAGACGCTGTAAACCCAGAAGACCCAGAGGATTCCGAAGAATCTTCCATTATAAGCGGAGAAGACGCTGTAAACCCAGCCCTCAGTGTGGCCGACAACCCTCCCTCTGTAAACCCAGAAGACCCGGAGGATTCCGAAGATTCTTCCATTATAAGCAAAGAAGACAATGAAAATGTGGAGATCATTCCTCAACTACAATCCACAAACGATGACGTCATTGGTAAGTATTATAATAGAGAGTTATAATGCAAGAATAAAGGGCAATATAATGTATATCACCTACATATATACTATATACATTGGGGTCACTGCTATATACACAGACACTCACATGTATACTATATACACTGAGGTCACTGCTATATACATATCCTTTAGATGCATCACTGCTGAGATTGTTTGTGGCCTGCAGTTCATCCATTCTCATGAGATCATCCATAGGTAAGTATTGGATTATCTGACTAACAATCACCCCTTGGCTTCTGCTATGTTTTATTGAATCAGGAAGACTTTCCACCAGAGTTCCCAGTTGCGCTGTCTCCTTCCATCTGCTGCAGAAATCTCCCTGCTCATGTCATATTCTGCTATAATGTACAATTATACAAAATCCAGCAAGAGGAGTGAGACCTCCTCCTGATGAATATAGCAAGTGGGCGGAGCTGGAAACAGAGATCTTCCTGTAGGCGGATATAAAAGAAGCCAATGTCCACCCATCAATCTTCATCCTTCTTTGTATACATGTATATTTGTATCTTGGGATATGCAGAGCTAACGGCTCACTTATTTTCTGCACAGAGATCTCAAACCGGAGAACATTCTACTGGACAGCGAGGGACACATCAAGATTACAGACTTCGGAGTCTCACAGACTGAAGTCACAGAGACCAGAAAGATGACGGGAGTTATGGGTACAGACGGTTACATGGCCCCAGAGGTAAGATTCCCGATATTAGACAGAATTGTAATATTTACAAAGGGATATAGAGAAGAGATAAGGGGCTCCCCTTTCATTAAGGCCACATTCACACATGGGCGTTCTGAATCTTGTCTACAAGTTCCCAGGTGTGAATGACAAATCGCACAATGCACATTTCAGATGCCATTTATTTGAATTATTTGCACCTAAAAAAGCAATGCAGTTCTGCCGCGATTGTCACGTGATCAAATGCGCTGCAATCATGGGGCATGAAGCATGTTGCCTAAAAGAAGCTTCAGAACTCTTTTTTAAGCGACAAGCTTCAGGCAATGTAAGCTCAAAACGGCCATGTGTGCATACAGCCTAAATGGATAGGGTTAGACCCTCTGTCAGGTTTTTATTGGTGTCCTCATTAGGAAAGTCACGCTCTTCATGTGTACTGGTGATCACTGTTAGTGAGAAAGAAAACGCAGCAGGATTCAAAATGTTACAACTGTCCCCAGAACAGGAATAGAGGGAAAGTCTTCCAATGGTGACACCTGTTTGGGGACAAGATCCTAAGAGTAGAGTTTCCCTCATTTTGGGAGAATTCCTTGGACTTTCTCTTGAGCCTTGGGGACAGGAAGTGAATGGAAATTCCCCCAATGGGACACAGACAGCAAAAATAAACTGGCAGGGGTCTCAACCCTTCCGTAGTCTATCCAATACTTAGAAAACAAAAGTTTTGAGTATATATAAATGTTAGGCTCCACCTCCAAAATTCACAAGCTCCGCCTTAATTTAATGTATTTTGAGATCAATTTTAGGACTCCTGGGAGGCTTCATACATCACATGTGTCATCATGGAGTCATCTGTGTCCTCTGCCTGGTCTAGGAATGTTCTCATCCTTTTTTATCTCCTTATGTTTCTACAGGTCATGGAAGAAGAAGAATACAACATCTCAGCGGACTATTACTGCTTGGGGGTGATATTGTATGAGATGGCCGTCAGCCCGGATCACTTCAGAAAGATCAAGGAAAACCAGAGTGAAAGTTTGTTAACAACAGTCTTCTCGGAGTTGGAAACCTCTCATGACCGTTACATCCGTGAACTCGTAGCTTTGGTGAGTATACACAGAGCTTTACCTTCTCTTCACAGACAAAACCCTTTCCAGGTTATACAGACCTTGTTAGGAGTTCAGAACACACAACTGTACATTCTTCCCGCCACACATTCATGTGGCTTATAGCCAGGGCTCAAGTCCTGCGGGAACGCGTGGGAACGGAGTTCCTGCACTTTTTTCACAGCAGGAACTCAGTTCCCTTTGCATGACTAGAGCAGCCGAGCCGCCCGAACCAATCCTTCACTAAGCGGCGATGCCCAGCTCGAGTCACTGTCAGGGGCAGGTGAACCTTAGTAATCCTTTATGTTACTGGCCGCTTCCTGTATCTGGATTAATCGGTTAGTTTGTGTGGGTATTCCGTCACTTCCTCGATGCCGCAATGTCTCCTGGGAGCTTTTGTCATTGTTGCCAGGAGACATTGTGGAGGTCTTCCGCGAGTTATTGCGGGATTTAGAAATAACTTGCTTCTTTCTAAATCCCGCGATAACTCGCGGCAGACCTCCGCAATGTCTCCTGGCAACAATGACAAAAGCTCCCAGGAGACATTGCGGCATCGAGGAAGTGACGGAATACCCGCACACTACCCGATGAATCCATATACAGGAAGCGGCCAGTAACATAAAGGATTACTAAGGTACAGTGGATCAGAAAAAAAAACATGCGGCTTAGAAATTATGCATATGAGCGTATCATTTTTTTTTTTTTTTGGTGGGGGGAGTGGATCTTGGGTGGGAGTTCCCACACTTTTTCCCCAGGACTTGACTCCTGCTTATAGCAATACATTTAGTACACTGACTGCTTAGTGGAAGGATCTGCCTTTACTTATAGTCCCCTGAGCAGTCTCAGTGTTGTCATAAGAAAAGCAGCAGCAGCCCCTGTGTCCCCTAATACCCCACTACAGAGGTTGTGTACGACTTGGGTTCACATTCTGTGTGTCTCATTTAAAAACTCAATCACACATATAGAGCATTCAATTTCTGAGAACTTTCCTTACACAGACAACATATAGAACTCCCTGGTGCTGTCATCGATGGAAGAAAACAAATCATTCATGACAGTGGCAGATTTGATAGAAAGATTGTTTTATATATATTCATCATAACGATTAATTTCAAAATATCCTTAGTTGTGTTTTTAGTTTTCCTTTAAAGCCTCTCATGAGCGAACATGACACAAATAAGGTACCATACTATGACCCGATCTGATCATCACATAGTGGCGGGTTTACAAGCAAAATCAAGGAAGCTGAAATATGTCACTGTCAGAATCAAATATAATATTATTTATTATTATTATTATTTCTCTTTCCAGACTCTCACGGAACCTAAATATTTTAGTATGACGGTAGAGGAATTTATGCATCATGAAAACCACCCGGAGTATTCTGAAGATTCTTCCATGATAAGGGAAGAAGCCACTGTAAACCAAGAGGACCTGGAGTATTCTGAAAATTCTTCCATGATAAGGGAAGAAGCCACTGTAAACCAAGAGGACCTTGAGTATTCTGAAGATTCTTCCATGATAAGGGAAGAAGCCACTGTAAACCAAGAGGACCTGGAGTATTCTGAAAATTCTTCCATGATAAGGGAAGAAGCCACTGTAAACCAAGAGGACCTTGAGTATTCTGAAGATTCTTCCATGATAAGGGAAGAAGCCACTGTAAACCAAGAGGACCTGGAGTATTCTGAAGATTCTTCTATGATAAGGGAAGAAGCCTACTGTAAACCAAGAAGACCTGGAGTATTCCGAAGACTCTTCCGTGATAAGCGAAGAAGCCACTATAAGCCAAGAGGACCTGGAGTATTCTGAAGATTCTTCCGTAATAAGGGAAGAAGCCACTGTAAACCAAGAGGACCTGGAGTATTCTGAAGATTCTTCTGAGATAAGCGAAGAAGCCACTGTAAACCTAGACGACCTAGAGTATTCTGAAGATTCTTCCATGATAATTGAAGAAGCCACTGTAAACCAAGAAGACCTGGAGTATTCCGAAGATTCTTCCGTGATAAGTGAAGAAGCCACTGTAAACCAAGAGGACCTGGAGTATTCTGAAAATTCTTCTGAGATAAGCGAAGAAGCCACTGTAAACCTAGACGACCTGGAGTATTCTGAAGATTCTTCCATGATAAGGGAAGAAGCCACTGTAAACCAAGAAGACTTGGAGTATTCCGAAGATTCTTCCGTGATAAGCGAATAAGCCACTGTAAACCAAGAGGACCTGGAGTATTCTGAAGGTTCTTCCAAGATAAGGGAAGAAGCCACTGTAAACCAAGAGGACCTGGAGTATTCTGAAGATTCTTCCATGATAAGGGAAGAAGCCAATGTAAACCAAAAAGACCTGGAGTATTCCGAAGATTCTTCCGTGATAAGTGAAGAAGCCACTGTAAACCAAGTGGACCTGGAGTATTCTAAAGGTTCTTCCTAGATAAGGGAAGAAGCCACTGTAAACCAAGAGGACCTGGAGTATTCCGAAGATTCTTCCATGATAAGGGAAGAAGCCACTGTAAACCAAGAGGACCTGGAGTATTCCGAAGATTCTTCCATGATAAGGGAAGAAGCGTCTGTAAACCAAGAGGACCTGGAGTATTCCGAAGATTCTTATGGCTGCATTTATGTGGGGGGACATGGCTGCATTTATGTGGGGGGACATGGCTGCATTTATGTTGGGGGACATGGCTGCATATATGGGGGACATGGCTGCATATATGTGGGGGGACATGGCTGCATATATGTGGGGGGACATGGCTGCATTTATGTGGGGGGACATGGCTGCATTTATGTGGGGGGACATGGCTGCATATATGGGGGACATGGCTGCAATATGTGGGGGGACATGGCTGCAATATGTGGGGGGACATGGCTGGATATATGTGGGGGGACATGACTGCATATATGTGGGGGACATGGTTGCATATATGTGGGGGGACATGGCTGGATATATGTGGGGGGACATGACTGCATATATGTGGGGGACATGGTTGCATATATGTGGGGGACATGGCTGCATATATGTGGGGGACATGGCTGCATATATGTGGGGGATATGGCTGCATATATGTGGGCGACATGGCTGCATATGTTTGGGGACATGGCTGCATAGGTGGGGGGACATGGCTGCATATGTGGGGGGACATGGCTGCATATGTTTGGGGACATGGCTGCATTTGTGGGGGGGACATGGCTGCATTTGTGGGGGGGACATGGCTGCATTTGTGGGGGGACATGGCTGCATTTGGGGACACATTTAAAAAAAAGTATCGGTATTCGGTATCGGCGAGTACATGAAAAAAAGTATCGGTACTTGTACTCGGTCCTAAAAAAGTGGTATCGGGACAACCCTACCGAAGATTCTTCCATGATAAAGGAGAAGCCACTGTAAACCAAGAGGACCTGGAGTATTTTATTTTCTGCAGGCGTGTGTTGGTCCGGCTGTAAGGGGAGGTTGGAGGCCGGAAGACTTTGCTTATATACATATATATGTATATATGCAAAGCAAACTACTCTTATTCAATATTGTCTCATTATTAATATATATACATTGAAAACTGTATTTTATCAGTTTTAATGAGGCACAAGCAGACCTTTGTTTGACCCTGTCATCCTTAAATAATGTACAGTACGTAACTTTCCCAAACTACCTGTTATAAGGAGGTTTGTCATTTTAAGGATATTGCAGGGACCGACCCAGGAAAAGGGGACGGTGTTTCATTTTTGTAGAAGTTGACGGGTCCTGATTTAAAAGAAGGCCAGTCGTTTTTTCAGGCATGTTTTGGATTTTTTTTTTTTGCTAAAATGGAAGGTGATTTCACATATGATTGCAAATATATGCAACTAATGCCTCTGTTTTTTATGAATTTGTAGAACTAGTTTAGCCATGTATGTCTCCATTTGGAAACAATGTTAGAGTAGAGTTAGGGACCGTACTTTGCAGAGGAGCCTTGACGTGGCAGTGCAGCTTCACATATATTTGCAAATGTATCCAACGTAAACCAAACACAAACTGTTCAAACAATGTAAACTTTTTTATTTTGCTGACTGGCTGGTAAGTGTTCAAGTGGATTCTGTGTATTGTATGGTATTGTGAACTGCCATGCTTAAAGGGGTTGTAAAGGCAAATAAAAAAATAACAAACATGTTATACTTCCCTCCACTGTGCAGCTCGTTTTGCACAGAATGGCCCCCGAACCTGGTCTTCTGAGGTCCCTCGGCGGCTGTCTCGGCTCCTGCCTGCAATAACTAAACACCTTTATGCGAGCTCTCTCGCATGGTGGTTAGTTCTTGCGGGCGCTCTCCCGTGATACAGCCAGCAGCTATAGCCACTCACTGTATCACTCAAGCCCGCCCCCGGCGCGCCCCGTCATTGGATGTGATTGACAGCTGCACGAGCCAATGGCTGCGCTGCTTTCAATCCATCCACTCTAGCCAATCAATGGAGAGGCTGAGTGGGGAAGATGACGTCGGAGACGAGCGCAGCAGGGGAATGGGTTCAGGTAAGTAAACTGGGGGGGGGGGGGGGGGGGGGGGGGGGGGTATTGTCGGATGTTTTTTCATGTGTGTTCATTTTTTTTCCACCTTAATGCATCCTATGCATTAAGGTGGGGAAAAAATGAACCTTTAGTGTCCCTTTAAGCACTGAATCACACTTTTGAGGGTTATTGCAGTACATGGTATCACATGTTACATGCTTAGTGTGTTGCAGTGCCATTCATTGTCAATTCTACCTTTCTTGATCATACATCACGGGACACAGAGCCTTTTTTTTTTAATCAAAAAGCAAGTTTATTGTATACAAATAGGAATACAATCATATAATTGTACACAGACAGATCAACAGTATTTGCAGTGTACAGAGAAGAATCAGGATATAATCCTATATCCAACATATCCATAAACAGTACAGTCATGAGAAAATGTTATACTTTACAGTACTGCATGTCATATGTAGCATCCCCCTGGGAAACGTAATCTGACTGTGTGCAGATGCATCCGACTGCAATCTCAGGAGGTAAAAAAAAGTGAAACAAACTAAAGTTGGAAGGAAAGGGAGAAGGGTAAATAAAAGAGAAGGAGGAAAAGAAAAGAGAAGAAGAAGAAAAGAAAAAGAAAGAAAAAGAAAGAAAGAAAGAAAGAAAAAGCTGTGGACCTCTATCATATTCCCCGTACCTTTTTAGGTTCTCCAATAAATGATGTAGCATGTTCCTCTCTCTCTCCCCACCCGCAGCACTATCACATTCCCATTCACTAGAGCAAGCTACTCTATCCCTGTAGCAATCTGTCTCTCACCAACTGCAAGGGACCCAGACCCGGTATATCCAGCCATGGCTGCCACATAGAGTAAAACTTTTTTAAGGCACCCCGGTGTTGATATGTTAGTTTTTCACGTATTAAAATACTGTTAACCTGTTTCACCCATTGTGCACCCGTTGGTACCCTAGGGGTGATCCATAGTTTAGCAATCTCCTTGCGGGCAAGATAAAGCAGTCGCAGCACTGCAGTATGGCCATTTGGTGACAGGTCAGGTAGTTCCAGGGCACCAAGGAGGCAGACCATTGGGTCAGTAAGAACTGGTATCTGAAACACCTGAGCTATAGTATCCAGAACAAATTTCCAATACCGAAACAGTTTGGGACACTTCCACATCATGTGCAGCAGATCTCCATTTTGTGCAGTGCATTTTGGGCACAAGGGGGTGTCTCTAAAGCCCCACTTGTGTAGCCTAGCCGGGGTCCTGTACACCCTGTGTAGTAGATATAAGTGGGACAGTCTCTGGGAAGCAGAGACTGAGACTGAGGGGGCAGATGTCAGACACAACTCCCAGGTTTCCCCATCTATAGGTCCCAAGTCACGCTCCCACCCACGTCTACAAGGAAGTTTACTGGCATCATGTGTATGTTGAAGTAGCCTTGCATAGACCCGTGAAATCATGCCATTTCTATCCTCCGTGGAGAGCACATCTCTCATCAACGGGTGTGCTGTCACAACTAACGGGGAGAGTCTACTCTCGCACTGTACTGCGTGTCTCAACTGTAGATATTGATAGAATTGAGTGTTATGTAAGCCAAAGTCCTCTTTCATGGCAGTTAAAGTTTTAAAGACAGTACCAGAGAACAACTGGGTGACGTAATGTATCCCAAGCATCTCCCATGAGCCGAAGCCCTTCAGAATAAAGAGTTCCCCCAGGTATTTATTTCTCCAGATTGGAGTGAACTGGCAGATTGATTTAAGTTTAAAAATACTTCTCACATATTTCCATAGTTTGTTCAATAGGCCTATTGTGGGAAGAGTGTCAGGGAACTGGGTAAGACCAGCCTCCAGATACACCAGTGCCGGGAGAGCCGAATCCACTGGGACCATCAATGACCTAATCGGGTCAGAGCTATCTACCACTCCCCAGTTACCAAGATGTTGGAGTTGCGAGGCTATAAAATAGAATCTAGAGTGTGGGACTGCTAAACCCCCCTGGTCTTTTGTGAGCTGCAGTGAGTGTAGGCTAATACGAGGTGATTTACCCCCCCAAATTAATTCCCTAAACTGAGAGTCTATCCGAGTAAACCATCTATGAGTGATCCAAATTGGAGAGTTGTGAAAGATGTATAGGAGCTGAGGCGCCCATACCATCTTAATGAGGTTGACCCTACCAGTCACGGATAGTGGTAACTTCCTCCAGGCTGAACATTTTAGGCGGAGTTTCTGTAACAATGGAGTCAGATTTTTGTCTAGGTAGTTAATCGGGAATGGCGTGACTTGTATGCCCAGATATCGAAATTCATCCACCACCGCAATGTCCCTTGCGCACTCAGGCAATGGACCCGGCAGGGGGTCTAAGGGCATAAGAACAGATTTGTTCCAATTTATAGTGAAACCCGAGAGCTGACCGAAGCCAGCAATTAGGTTCATGACATTTTGTAAAGAGCTGCCTGTGTCTCCCAGGTATATCAGAGTGTCATCAGCGTAAAGGGAAACCACATCTTTCCTAGGCCCTCTCTGAAACCCTGCTATGTCCTGCATGTGCCTGATATGTATGGCCAATGGTTCGAGAGCCAGGGCAAACAGCAGGGGCGACAAAGGGCACCCCTGCCGAGTGCCCCTAGCGAGATGAAAGGGTTCTGATACTTCCCCATTGACGCGCATTCTCGCCGTCGGGGAGCTATACAGGAGCTGAACCCACTTCAAAAATGTGGGGCCCACCCCAAACCGAGTCAGGACTTCCCAAAGATAGGGCCATTCTACGCTGTCGAACGCCTTGGCGGCGTCCAACGATAGAACCGCCCTGTTACCCACATTGTCTGGGGGGATTTGTAAGTTCAGGAAGAGTCTGCGCAGATTCTGTGAGGTAGACCTCGTTGGAATAAACCCAGACTGATCCCTGTGAATCACCTTTTGTATACATTTCGCCAACCTGCTAGCCAGAGCCCTGGCCAACAGCTTGACATCACATGTCAAAAGCGAAATTGGCCTATAGGAGTCCGGTGACAAGGGTTCCTTACTGGGCTTCAGCAGAACCACCACAAGGGCTTCATTCATGGATGGGGGGAGGAAACCTGTGTCAAGTGCATGGTTATAGACCTTGAGTAGGGCAGGGAGGAGTTGGGTAGCATATCTTTTGTATACCTCAGATGGTAACCCGTCCGCCCCTGGAGCTCGGCCGTTTTTCGAGTGTGCCAGTGCTTCTAGTAATTCTTCCTCAGTCAGAGGGGCATTAAGTAGAGCAACATCTGAGGCAGACAAAGACGGAATGGGGTATTTGTCCAGGAACGAGTGGATTTCGTCCTGAGTGGGGTTAACTTTGGAGGAATAGACATCCTGAAAAAAAAGTTTAAAGGCCTCTATAACTTCTTTAGTTGAGTGGCAAGGGATCCCCGCGTGATTCGTGATCGACGCAATGTAAGATGATGACTGTTGTGATCTAGCAAGTAATGCTAACATATGGCCTGTGTTTTCACCCTCTTCAAAGTGACTCTGTTGTAGGAAAAAACGTTTATTTTCAGCTAACTGCATGGACAGGTCTTTAAGTAAGGTTTGAGTCGCTAACCACGATCTTCTATTATCGTCTGTGGGGTCTGCAATATATTTAGCTTCAGAGGATCGCACCTCCTCCAACACTGACATTTCCCATTGCTTTGTAGACGTTTTAACCTTGGAGATTTCCCTAATAAATTGGCCTCTTAGGAAGGCTTTGGTCGTGTCCCATACCACGTCTAATGCTGCAGTGTTCAAGTTTCGTTCAAGAAAATTTGTGAGGAGTTCCGGGATAGGGTCAGGATCTGGAATAAGTGATAGCCAAAAGCTTCCAGAGGGTGTTACCCCTGCGGGCCCCACACCTGATGTCTATCGATAGTGGGGAATGGTCCGAGACCTGTCTGGGGTGATATTGGGAAGACTCCAACATTGGTAAAAGCAGATCATTCCCCAAACCTAGGTCAATTCTGGATAAACATCCAATAGAGGCAGACTGGCAGGAGTAAACTTTGGCCTCTGGGTTATAGACCCTCCAAACATCTGTGAGACCCATTTCCGCCAGTAAACGGGCAAACGGAGTAGGCCCACTCCCTCCCTGCCCCCCTACCCCTCCCTGTGCAGACATCCTATCCCTAGCAGCATCTAGACAATTATTAATATCCCCGATCACTAATACAGGTATACCCGTAAAGCGGGCCATGAAGTCAGTCAATATCTTCAATATGCTAGATGAAAAGGGAGGGGGAATATAAATTCCAGACAAAATGCATTTAGTACCGTGTATACAACATAAGATAAAAATATACCTTCCATCCGGATCAATTTGCGTTTTCAGGGCAGTAAACTGCGTGCCCTGCTTGACCAGGATACTCACCCCCCTCGAGTACACTGAGAAGGTGGAATGAAATTGGTGGCTAAATTGCCTTACCGCAAATTGGGGCGTGGAGGTCGGGGGGAGGTGAGTCTCCTGCAGACAAATAATATCAGCAGCTATCCGCTTGATCGTGCGAAGCACGGCCAGGCGTTTAACCGGGTTGTTTAATCCCCTTACATTCCAGGACATAAATCTAGTCAGTGCAGCCATTGTAGTATAGGAACAGGTAAAACATGTATGGCAATGATAGTACTACAGTGCTGAGTAGCCGGGTAGTAGTGCAGACCGGCAAGGAGAACATGGACACGGACAGTGCATGAGATACGTGCGACAGTGGTAGCAGGAATAAGGCAGAGGACATCATATAATAGGTACTTGAGGTAGTCACAAGAGAGAGGACAAATTCAGGGCGTAATCGGAACATGACGGGTAGAGATGGTCCCACAGCAAGGGTGTCCAGTAGGTGAAAAGATAGTAGAAGGGAGAACAAAGTCATATAACCATAGGCCAACATGGCCAAACTTATGTGCCCGTAGGCGAGGTGGGGCCTAAGCCAGATCCACATGGGGGCAACAGTGGAAGTGCACCAAAGCGTTCAAACTTCTCAACAGCTAAAACGAATAGCCCAATTAGTGGAGTGTGGATTAAGCATCAGCAGCTTCTCCGCCTTGGAATAGGAGCAAACAGGTAGTTATCAGTGGCAATTGAATCGGTGTATTACCCATCCTGTTGAGCACGGCGTTGGATACGACCATCACGGAGTGAGCGTTCCTCTCTGTCCAGCCATTGTGCGGCTGAAGACGGAAGGTCAAAGAAGTGAACGGAGCCCAGCGCTTCTACCCTTAGTTTGGAGGGATATAGCATAGCATACTTTATGTCCAGAGCCCTGAGACGGCGTTTAATGTCTATAAACTTTGCACGTTGCTTTTGTAACTCAGCAGAGAAGTCAGGGAAACAGGAGATTTTTGCATTATCTATCTTCATGGCTTCAGGTTTGAGCCTGGCATTGCGTAGTATAGCATCCCTATCTTTATAATGGAGCAGTTTGAACAGAAAGGGTCTTGGAGGGGCCCCCGGTGGCAGGGGCCGGGAAGGCACTCTATGTGCTCTCTCAACTGAAAATAATGGAGTGAAAGCCTCTTTGCCAAAAGCAGTCACCAGCCAATTTTCAATAAACTCGACAGGGTTCTTTCCTTCAGCTCTTTCAGGCAGACCCACCAGCCTCACGTTATTCCTTCTCATTATGTTCTCTAATTCCTCTAAACGGGATGAATGCTGAGTAAGGAGATGGTTGTTGTATGAGAGATCCCTTTGCATGGGGGCCATGTCATCCTCTATGGAGCTTATCCTGCCTTCTACAGCAGAGGTTCTTTCCCTCAATTTTTGTGCATCTTGCCTCAGAAATGTTATCTCAGCCTTAACCCCTTTGATGTCAGCAGTCAGGGCAGTTAGGGATGTATTGCATGTGTTAATAGCTGCAAAAATGTCTCTGAGTGAGGGCTCACTATCAGAAGCAGGGCTGGGGAGAGACTGCGGCCTAGTGGGGTTACCATTAGGTGTACTCACGTCACTCCATGTGAATTCCGGGCCTCCGCCATCCTCCAGGGGGACAGTATCGTCCGCATCGGATGTACCCCCGGACATCTCGTTCTGCCTCTCTGGGTAAGCGCCGGGATCTGTAGCCAGTACTCTGGAAAAGAGCCTCTCCGCTCCATCCCTGTGCTTTTCTCTGGCTGTGCGGGGGGCCTGCGCGCCATCTTGGATCGCCATGCTGTCTGCGGTCCGGGCCGTAGTTTGCTTCCTATTCGCCGACATCCTCCTCGGATCTAGGAACGGAGGGTACCGGGGTGATCAGGGCTCTGTTCTGCAGCGATCGGGCACCAAAACCAGGCAGGACGGGTGATGCTAAGGATGGATGTCAGGAGATTCGGCGGAGCGAGCTGAAAGTGCGTCCGGTTACATCAGCTGCCTGGCCACGCCCCGGACACAGAGCCTTAATTTCTTAATGGGTTATGCAGTCACCACAGGTGATTGGACACTGACAAACCCAATTAAAATTGAGTTCCTCCCCCTATATAACCCTTCCCAAATGGAGAGTACCTCAGTTTTTTCACCAGTGTTAAGGTGGCACGTTCAACATGTGCTAAGAAGAAAAATGCTCTTTTGATGGTCTGGCTGCGGAGACCTAGGAGCTATAACCGGATCCATTCCTCGGGCTGATATTAAAGGCCTAAGATGGTTGGTACCCGGGCCTCGTGTAAGAAGAAACAAGGTTTGCCTGTAATGTCTCTCTGCGGAGGTCTGGGCTCTGGGATCCAGACTTTGGTGTACTAATACATCTATGGCACGAAAAGTTTCTGGCAGAGTCTTCTACAGGTCCAGGTATGAGTTTTTTTCTAACAAAACCCTTGGTAAACCTGAAGGTTGGCACAACTTGCCTGCCGTGATGGCTGGAACTAGTTTTAGTAGCTTTCTTGTGGCATGGATCAGGTAAGAAGAAGATCATTTTTATTTATGTATTATCTTCTTTGGAGTAGGATGTCTTTCCTGGCTCTCACCACTGGAGGGAGTAAGTGCAACCTGGTGTTTCCTTACATAGCCTTCCAGGATAACATGCTCAGTGAAGTCGGTCAAATATAACACCACTCACCTCCTTCCGCTGCAGGCTCTGCCACGATACGCATACAGGGGTCCACAAGATGCCCCCCAGTAATCTCTCCCCCTCTTCCTTGTCTCCTGGACGCAGCCATGACAGCGTGTTTTTCTGTCAGAATAGAGACATGGATGGGGTGAGAGACAAAAGTGGTTGCTAGTGCCCGTGCGCATTGCAGGACACCTGTGTGCAGGCGCCAAGAGGCTGGTTCAAAAGCCCAACACGCCAGAGCCTTCTGTAAGCAGCATGGACATAGAGCTGTGGGCTGTAAGCAACCCTGTGGATTGAACCAGGCAAACCTAAGACTCCGACTCGGCATCAGGTTGTGTAGTGAGCTGATATTTTTGTGTATTTTAAGACTATAGCACAACAGTGATTGCATTTATATTTGTGGATAGTACCTTTGCATTGCAGGACACCTGTGTGCAGGCGCCAAGAGGCTGGTTCAAAAGCCCAACACGCCAGAGCCTTCTGTAAGCAGCATGGACATAGAGCTGTGGGCTGTAAGCAACCCTGTGGATTGAACCAGGCAAACCTAAGACTCCGACTCGGCATCAGGTTGTGCAGTGAGCTGATATTTTTGTGTATTTTAAGACTATAGCACAACAGTGATTGCATTTATATTTGTGGATAGTACCTTTGCTTTGCAGTAAGGTCTATGTCCCCGAGAAGTGGGTAAAAAAGGCACCAGAAAATCCCTACTTATGGCTAAGGATTCTGAGCTTGTCTGCAGTTTACCATCCCATGTCAGCCTGATAGCGGCCTCACAGGATGAACCCCTGTCTGGTTTTGCAGCTTCTCCTATGGAATCTCCTGTATACGTCACTGAGGACGCTTTTAAAAGTTGCTTTGGATGGCCTGGAAGGAAGGATTGCTAATATTGTCGCAACCTCCTTGAAAGACAGCAGAAAACGGGGTAGATCCCCTTCATCTGCTCTGGCTCTCTTTTCAGATGAGCCTTTTGAGGGTGAAAAATCCCTCTTTGGAGATGAGGACCATGTGCAGTCTGAGGACTCAGAGGATGAGAGGTTTCCTGTGACTTCTCAGTCGCTAAAGGTGTAGGTGCAATATTATGCAGAGATGGTGTGTGCCACTTACAAATTGCCTCCTGTTGAAGCTTCTAGGCCCTCTGTTTCCTCTTTGGGATCCCGGAAATCCCCACAGGCAGCATACTCCTTTCCAGTTCATCCCTTGCTGGATAAATTGATGTATGATGACTGGGTTCACCCAGATAAACTGTTTTCTCCTCCTAAGCAGTTCTCCCTCCTTTATCCTAGGGAGGAAGGTTTCACTAAGAAACTATTCACTATTGATGCAGCTATTTCTTGTGCAAACAAAAACCTGACCTGTCCTTTAGACAATGCGCAGGGTTTTAAGGATTCAACTGATAAAAAGCTGGAGTCCCTATTAAAAGCCTCCTCTGCAATGGCTGGGGCTGTAGTACAACCTGCAATTGCAGCCATTGGTGTATGTCAGTTCCTTAAAGAACAAATGAAACAAATGATTAACCTCCTCCCTACAGAAGAGATTGAGGTTTATGAGGACCTTCCTAATGCCTTGTGCTTTGTGATTGATGCGATTATGGACTCTGTTCAACAAGCATCTCGCTTGAATCCCCTGCAGGTACACATTCGCAGGTCCCTTTGGTTAAAAACATTGGGAGGCCGAGGCTTCTTGCAAGAAATACTTGGCAGCGTTCCCCTTTGGAGGAGAATGCCTGTTTGGAGATGACCTGGATAAAAACATCCAAAAGATTACCGGAGGCAAGTCTACTCTATTGCCAGTTAAAGCGGAGCTCCACCCTCAAATAAAAATATGCATCAAAATCTTTCAATAAATTTCATTAACCAAGTGAAAAGCTCTGTTGCTAGGCAGAATTCCTAATCTGCCTTCTTTCTGCACCGCGGTCCTTCTCCTCTCTAACCTACGCTGCACAGACTCCTGGGAAAGTAGTGTCATAATTTCCCAGGAGACTTGCACTCCTATGTGCCGAAAAATCGCGGCATTTCGATACAGGAAATTACGCGATTAGGGCGGTTAGGGATTCTGTTATCTCCGTTGTCATAACAACGGGGTGGGACGTTTCTCCGCCACCGTCCGTTGTTATGACAACGGCACAAACAACCGCCACAATGAGCGGCGCTCTAATGCGCACACGCGAGATCGAGAGGCACGGAGAAAAGTAGAAAAAATGTACTAGGCTTCAGATGCCCACACATAGGATGGCAATGGCCACAACTTTCAATGCTGCAAATGAGGCAAGTTTTTAATTACTTTAGCGATCGTTTAGGGATCATTAATTAGGATTAATGTTATCTTTAATATTATATTATTTAAATTCTCCCCAAAAAAAAATTGTGACCGGAACCCCCGCTTTAAGAAAAAGAGTAAGTGTCCCTCATTTAAACGTACTCTTTCTCCAGCCCCTGGAAACTCAGTCTCCAGGCAGTGGTCGACGGCCACCCCAGTCTAACACTAGGGTAAAAGCCCAGAGCCAAGCCCAAGGGCATAAAAGAACTTGGGATTCGAGGTCTAAACAGACCCCCAAAACTTCTCTATGAAGGGATGCCCCCGCTTGGCCAAGTGGGGAGAAAAATATGCGAGGTTCAGGACAAGTGGGTCATCGCCACAGTGTCCTCAGGCTACAAGCTAGAATTCAGAGAACTCAGAATTCAGAGAACTTCCGCCACCCTGTTTTCGGAGATCAAGAATTGCCAAAGATCCAGAAAAAAGAAGGCCTTTACTGTTGGGCTTGGAACACCTGTTGTTCCAAGGGGTAATCTTGGAGTTAGCCCCAGAGGATCAGGAGTCAGGATTCTATTCAAACATATTTACGGTTCCAAAACCAAACAGGGATGTCAGACCTATCCTAGATGTAAAAAGTCTGAATCAGTTTCGGAACATTCGCTCCTTCCGCATGGAGTCTGTCCGTTCAGTTGTTTCCACCCTTCAGGGAGGAGAATTCTTGGCATCAATAGACATCAGAGATGCATATCCATATGTGCCAATATTTCCCGCTCACCAAAGGTTTCTAAGGTTTGCAGTGGATCAGTGCCACTTTCAGTTTGTGGCCCTTCCTTTTGGGCTGGCTACGGCACCCTTAGTGTTCACAAAAATACTGGTCTCAGGCTAAGGGCACGAGGCTTAGCGATAACAGCCTACCTGGATGATCTGTTGATCATAGATCAGTCCGCCACACGCTTGGGCCACAATGTGCACAGCACAGTGGAATATTTAGAGCAGTGTTCATCAACCCTGTCCTGCAGGGCCCACTAACAGGCCAGGTTTTATGTATTACCTTGGGGAGATGCAGTCTAGAATACTGCAATCACTGAGGAGCAAATTATAGGAGCAAATGTGATGTATTTCAGTTATCTTGCAAATCTGGCCTGTTAGTGGGCCCTGCAGGACAAGGTTGATGACCACTGATTTAGAGTACATAGGCTGGGTCCTCAATCTGAAGAAATCTTCCTTGCAGCCTCAAAAAGGCTGGAGTACTTGGGCAAGATTATTGACACGTCCCTAAGCAAGGTATTCCTTCCCAAGCCAAAGGCAAAAGCCATAGGAGACTTGATCCAATTGGTAAAGGTGAAAAATAGGATTTTTTAATATAGCTTACCTGTAAAATCCTTTTCTTGGAAAAACATCACGGGACACAGAGCCTTAATTACTTAATGGGTTATGTAGTCAACACAGGTGATTGGACACTGGCAAACCCTAATAAAATTGAGTTCCTCCCCTATATAACTCCTCCCAAATGGAGAGTACCTCAGTTTTGTAGCAAAGCAATAAGGCCCCTTTCACATTGAGGAGTTTTTCAGGCAGTACAGCGCTAAAAATAGCGCTGCTATCCCACCTGAAAAACTCCTTCACTGCAGACTCAATGTGAAAGCCCGAGGGCTTTCACACTGAGGCGATGCGCTGGCGGGAGACAAAAAAATCTCCTGTCAGCAGCATCTTTGGAGCGGTGAGAGGAGCGGCATGTATACCGCTCCTTCACCGCTCCCTCCCATTGAAAACAATGGGAAACCGCGGCAATACCGCCCGCAATGCGCCTCTATAGAGGCGCATTGCGGGCGGTATTAACCCTTTATTGGCCGCTAGCGGGGGTTAATACCGCACCGCTAGCAGCTGATTCCCGCAGCAGTATAGCGCCGCTATTTTTAGCGGCGCTATACCGCCAGCGCGGCTCCCCGCTCCAATGTGAAAGGGGCCTAAGTGTTCCACGTTAATTCCTGTGTCCAAAGAA
The DNA here is from genome assembly GCF_905171775.1 of Rana temporaria. Lineage (NCBI taxonomy): Eukaryota > Metazoa > Chordata > Amphibia > Anura > Ranidae > Rana > Rana temporaria. The sequence continues at coordinate 145,614,366 of NC_053497.1, read as the reverse complement.
AAGGATTTTACAGGTAAACTGTATTAAAACATCATATTTTCTTGATTATACATCACGGGACACAGAGCCTTAATTACTTAATGGGATGTCCCATAGTAATGCTAAAATTTGAGGGGAGGGAGACACAGATCAGAATAAGACCGCCATCGAGCCAGAGGCTCTATACTGCTAGCTGCAGTATTTTCACTTAATGTACTGTGTCCTTTACACAGTGTGCACCTAAAGCTACCTGAATACAATTGCTAGTGTTCTCATACCAATACCACAGGCAGGGATCTGCAAGTATTTTCACTTAGTGTACTGTCCTTTGCACAGTGTGCACCTAAAGCTACCTGAATACAATTGCTGGTGTTATACTAATACCACAGGCAGGGAGCTACAAGTATTTTCACTTGGTGTACTGTGTCCTTTGCACAGTGTGCACCTAAAGCTAACTGAAGACAATTACTGGTGTTTTCATTTTATTATTGTACTTAAGTTACCATATTCAAAAAAAAATCCCCGTTTCTATTTGTGTACCCCTAATTGCTTGATTTGTTTTGTTTTTTATAATCTTGGAAAAAAAGTAAATAAAAAAAACAAATTAACCTAAAAATTTCTATGAGCTTTGTCTTACCTAACCTCTTCCCTCCCAGCCACCCGCATCCCTTAAAAATGGTCTCTGCTCCTGAGGGGATGGGAGGGTTCAGCAATCATCTCACCATTGTGATTGGCTGTCACATTGGTCACATGATCAGGAGCTGGTCCCATTAGCTACCAATCATTAGAATGGACCAAGAGCTGTCTTTGGCAGCTCAGTCCCTTTGCTGGGAGAACATAGGAAATGCGCCTGTTGACACATATATATGGCGTGTTGGCGTGGGAGCGCACCCCTCATCCACTGCACATGTTTAAAATGGATGGCAACAGGATAAAAGAAGTAAAAAAAAAACACTTCTATGAGGTTCCGCCCTGCCTAAATACAGTAAAAAAAAGTAAATAATATTCTAGGAGTCTGTATTCCCCTTTAATAAAGACATTGCAGACTCTACTATGCCTACATTGGTGTGAAGGTGCCCTCACTGAGCAACAGGGACAGAGGGCACTGAGGCATCATGAATGTCTCACCAAGAAATCAATCCGACTCGTACAAGAAGAGAGAGAGTGCTGAGGGGGGGCTTATGTACTGTCCCGGCACATACACCCTGACCAACACCGCTTCCCCCTGCACATACACCCTGACCAACACTGCTTCCCCCCCGGCACATACACCCTGAACGACACCGCTTCCCCCCAGCACATACACCCTGACCGACACCGCTTCCCCCAGGACATACACCCTGACTGACACCGCTTCCCCCTGCACATACACCCTGACCAACACCGCTTCCCCTCCCCAGCACATACACCCTGACTGACACTGCTTCCCCCGACACATACACCCTGACCGACACCACTTCCCTGGCACACACACCCTGACCGACACCGCTTCCCCCGGCACATATACCCTGCCTGACACATACACCCTGACCAATACTTCTCACCATCCCCGGCACATACAACCAGGCCAACACTATCCCCCGTCCCCGACACATACACCCTGACCGACACCACTTCCCTGGCACACACACCCTGACTGACACCGCTTCCCCCGGCACATATACCCTGCCTGACACATACACCCTGACCAATACTTCTCACCATCCCCGGCACATACAACCAGGCCAACACTATCCCCTGTCCCCGACACATACACCCTGACCGACACCACTTCCCCGGCACACACACACTGACCGACACCGGTTCCCCCTGGCCAATACTTCTCCCCATCCCCAGCACATACAACCAGATCAACATTATCCCCCTCCCCATTCTGACCGACACCGCTTCCCCCGGCACATACACTCTGACCGACACTACTTCCCCCGGCACATGCACCCTGACCGACATCGGTTCCCCCCTGGCACATACATCCTGACCAATACTTCTCCCTATCCCGTCACATACAACCAGACCAACACTATCCCCCCTCCCCGACACATATACTCTGACCTACACCACTTCCCCCAGGCACATACACCCTGAGAGACACCGCTTCCACTTCCCCCCCAGCACATACACCTTGACCAACACCACTTCCCCCCAGCACATAGACCCTGACCAACACTATCCCCCCTCCCCGACACATACACCCTGACCGTCACCACTTCCCCCTGGAACATACACCCAACACCGCTGCCCCCTGGCACATACACCCTGACCAATACTTCTCCCCATCCCCGGCACATACAACCAGACCAACACTATCCCCCCTCCCCGACACATACACCCTGACTGACACCACTTCCCTCGGCACATGCACCCTGACCGACACCAGTTCCCCCCTGGCACATACACCCTGTCACCCAGTCCTCTGCTGTCACCCAGCCTGCTGTCACCCAGTCCTTTGTCACCCAGTCCTCTGTAACCCAGTCCCCTGCTGTCGCCAAGTCCTCTGTCACCCAGTCCCCTTGCTGTCGCCCAGTCCTCTGCTGTCAGCCAGTCCCCCTGCTGTCGCCCAGTCCCACTGCTGTCACCCAGTCCAAGTGACACGCTGAATCTGGTGACGGGATGGGTGGCAAGTGACACACTAAATCTGGTGGCAGGGGACGGATGGCAAGTGACATGCTGAATCTGGTGACGGGATGGGTGGCAAGTGACACACTAAATCTGGTGGCAGGGGACGGATGGCAAGTGACATGCTGAATCTGGTGACAAGTGGCAAGTGACATTTCCGAGTGTCTCCGATGCTCTCTGGCGCCCCCCACCTCTGGCCACATGCGGTATTGCATGCAATTGAAGTCAATGCGGAACAAATTATTTTCGTTTCCATTAACTTCAATGGGGAAACTGACTTTGATATGTGAGCACTTTGGATTACGAGCATTCTCGTGGAACGGATTATGCTCGTAATCCGAGGTTCCACTGTGTAACATTATATATATATATATATATATATATATATATATATATATATATATATAATCTCCCTAGCCCTATGTGCTTTCATATCTGTCTTATCTTTATATAATACGCTCTTTAAATGTTTCTTTAAAATGTATGGTTTTCTCTTTTATGAACAAAAAAATAATGACGTTATGATGTTAGGCTGGTATAATAATGCTATGGGGCTGGTATGAAATGTTTTCCAGGGCTGGTTTTTACTCCCAGTCCGGCCCTGACCCTGACCAATACTTCTCCCCATCCCCGGCACAAACAACCAGACCAACACATTCCCCCCCACCCCCCGGGCACATACACCCTGACGGACACCACTTTCCCCTGGCACATACACCTTGACAAACACCGCTTCCCCCCGACACATACACTCTGACTGATACCATTTCCCCCCGGCACATAGACCCTGACCGACACCGGTTCCCCCCTGGCACATACACCCTGACCAATACTTTACCCCATACCCGACACATACAACCAGACCAACACTATCCCCCTCCCCGACACATACACCCTGATCGTCACCGCTTCCCCCTGGAACATACACTCAACACCGCTTCCCCCAGCACATACACCCTGATAGACACCACTTCCCCCTGGCACATACACCCTGACCAATACTTCTCACCATCCCCGGCACATACAACAAAGCCAACACTATCCCCCCTCCCCAACACATACACTCTGACCGACACCACTTCCCCCTGGCGCATACACCCTTATAAACACTGCTTCCCCCTCCCCCCGGCACCTACACCCTGACCAATACTTTTCCCCAGCACATACAACCAGACCAACACTATCCCCCCTCCCAGACACATACATCCTGACCGACACCACTCCTTCCCCGACACATACACCCTGACCGACATGTCTCCCCCCCCCTCCGGCGCATACACCGTGACTGGCATGACTCCCTCCCCAGGGACCCAGACATGTCCAGTTATGGCCGTCCACAGGAGGTGATACACAAGATTCACATCATTCACCAGGGAGGAATTCACAGCACGCTGCGGGTGACATTGGACACCATCAGCTGTGATCTACAGAGCTGACAATCTACTCTCTTAAAATAAATACCAACTCACCAGATGATGTAATTCACCTCAGAGCGCACCAATTTCTGATTGTACCATATCCAGGTAAATCCTAAATTCTCCAGATCATGTGACACTGCTTCCCTTGTATTCCAATGGCGGGAGGTTTCCTCACACTGGTCTGACACCCGCGGCTCCAACGTCTGCTGTGTAATTCTATACAAAATTCAACACAATATTCAGTCATCTCTGCACCACATGAACATTTCCTCCCTTCTGTCTCTTTAACCATATCTCCCAACATTTTGAGATCGGAATGAGGGACATCTACTAGCAAGCGTATGTAGGCATATGACACGCCCCTGCCACACCCCCTTAAAGGAGAATTAACCAAAACAAAGGTTAATTAAACACACAAGGGCTTTATTTACCACGACTATTTATTTATATTGGCTTTTAAAATTTACAAATGCAGAAATTTAGAATTTAGATGAAAGGTTTAGCGCTGGGAAACACTTTTTAAAAGATACAAACTATATTTTATATACATCTATATAGATCAGACCAAAATGAAGGACACATGAGGAGGAAAGAGGGACAGAGGGACTTTGCTCTAAATCAGGGACAGTTGGGAGCTATGCTGTAACCACTTACTGCGCGGTCATAGGGGATAAACTGTGAGGACACCGTCACCTACCCACACCTCGATGTGTACTTCCTGTGTACTACAGCCATCAGATAGAGGGGGGATGGGAGGAGGTTTAATGGCTCAGTGCACCTTCTCCACAACATACCCATTTTAGCATTGGATGAAGTCGAAAAAACAGTTTTACCTGTACTTCTATGTTCAATTTAAGGTAATTGAATAATTGAAGGCCATTCTGATCCACTGCCTGGGCACAAAACCCCCAGTTAGCAACCATAACATGTGGCATTGTTGCTAGGATACAAAACTATTCTGTCCTTGTTCCTAGGACATAAAAAACCATTGTCTGGCTGTTGCTATGACAAGCAAACCATTGTCTGGCTGTTGCTAGGACAAGCAAACCATTGTCTGGCTGTTGCTAGGACATGAAAACCATTGTCTGGCTGTTGCTGTGATACAAAAACCATTGTCTCCTTGTTGCTATGCTGCATTCAACATTATCTTCTTGTTACTAGGACATGGAAACCATTGTCTCTTTGTTGATAGGAGATTAAAACTATTGTCTGCCTGTTGCTAGGAAATGAAAACCAATTGTCACCTTGTTGCTAGAACATGAAAACCATTGTCTCTGTGTTGCTATGAAACAAAAAACATTGTCTCCCTGTTGCTATGATACAAAAACCATTGTCTCCCTGTTGCTAGGACATGAAAACCACTGGCTCTTTGTTGCTATGATACAAAAAAACATTGTCTACTTGTTGCTATGATACAAAAACCATTGTCTTCTTGTTGCTAGGATACGAAAATCATTGTCTCCTTTTTGCTATGCTGTATTTAACATTATCTCCTTGTTGCTAGGACATGAAAGCCAATTTCCTCCTTGTTGCTACGACATAAAAACCATTGTCACCTTGTTGCTATGATACAAAAACCATTGTCTCCTTTTTGCTATGCTGCATTCAACATTATCTTCTTGTTGCTATGATATGAAAACCAATTGCTTCTTGTTGCTAGGATACAAAAATCATTGGGCCAGATCCACAAAGAACTTACGGCGGCGTATTTATTGATACGCCGCGTAAGTTCTACGATGCGCCGTCGTATCTTTGTTTTGTATCCACAAAACAAGATACGCCTGAATGTGGGCTAGATCCGACTGACGTACGTCTTAGTACGCCGTCGGATCTTAGGTGCATATTTCCGCTGGCCGCTAGGTGGCGCTTCCATTGATTTCCGCGTAGAGTATGCAAATTAGCTAGATACGCCGATTCTCAAACGTACGTCCGCCCGGCGCATTTTTTTACGTCGTTTACGTAAGGCTTTTTTCGGCGTAACGTTACCCCTGGCTCTATGAGGTGTACGCAATGTTAAGTATGGACGTCGGGACAGCGTAACATTTTCCGTCGTTTACCTCGTTTGCGTAAATCGTTCGCAAATAGGGCTTTGCGTAAGTTACGTTCACATCGAAAACATTGACTATTTTCGACGTGATTTCACACATGCGCACTGGGATACGTCCACGGACGGCGCATGCGCCGTTCGTAAAAAGCGTCAATTACGTGCGGTCATACCAGATTAACATACAACACGCCCACTCCAAGCCTACTTTGAATTACGCGGGCTTACGCCAGCAGATTTACGTTACGCCGGCCCGCATATGGGAGCAAGTTCTTTGTGGATACCCTAGGAGCCACTCTGACTTACGGCGGCGTAGCGCATATGAGATGCGCTACGCCCGCCTAAATATACGCCCGTTTTTGTGGATCTGGCCCATTGTTTTCTTTTTGCTATACTGCATTCAACATTATCTTATTGTTTCTAGGACATGCAAACCATTGTTTGTTTGTTGATAGGACATTAAAACCATTGTCTCCCTGTTGCTAGGAAATGAAAACCATTTTCTCCTTGTTGCTATGTGTAGCGCCCCCCCCCCCCCTTTTGAATTAGTGGGGCGTTACGCTAAAGTTAGTGGGGAGTGGGAGATTTCAGTTGCTCCCATTCACTAATTGTTAGTTTGTGCTGTTGCCAGTTCAGAACTGCCTCTTGGGTCAGTCTGTGTGTCCAGGGGTGCGCTTCCACCCCTGGACTGCAGTTGGCGCTATAGGGGTTCTGATGGAACCATCCTTCCCCAGCAGCCAATCAGAGAAGTTTCCCTCTTTGGGCATGCTGGCGGGGGGTATATCTGGAGCACCGACCATTTTTTCAGAGTAGACTGCGGGGCCCGAGTTCCAGGCACCTTTAGGGTGCGCACATCCGCGGGCCCCATCCTCATGGCCGGCCTGTACGAGGCTGTGCACCTTGCGGAGCCTTCTTTTGACGAAGAAAGGGACTCCAGCGGCTTGCTGGGTTCCAGATCCTAAGCTGGAGGCTGAACGGTGGGGGATTGGCTTGGGAGAACCTGAGTACAGAGGTTGTCCGTGAGGCCTGGACGAACCACCGGGGATCCGATCACCACGCTACATGACAGGTACTTCTCTTTTTGTTTGCTGTCAGTAGGTGATCCTGAAGAACAAGACTTACTGGGAGGATTCGCTATCCTTACACTTTAATTATACTGAGAAAATGTTTTACGCCTGTGGCAGAGGCATTGTTTCCTCCCAGTGATCTGATTATTGCGAGTGGCCCTTTGGCTGCCAGGTCCAAGTTAATTACCTGTCCAAAGGGCGCTTACCCACCCTGGCGAGGGTGGCGACGTTTCTGTATCTGTGCCGAGAACAGGCTTGCTCTCTATGCTTTTTGATATCCAAGGCCTGATGCTACAAGTCCTTCCTACTCATCAACCTTTTTCCTATACTGTGTGTCATGTTGATGTTGGCCTTGTTGGGCCTGAAATAAAGCATTGGAAAATCACGCTACCGGCTGGACACTTGTTCTTTTACCCACATTTACAAGTATTACCTCTAGACAGAAGAATTTGGTAACTTAATACGCCGATCCCAAATTAACCAGCGGCTCCTTCGGGGGTAGCGCTGCATATGATTTGAAAACCAATGCCTTCTTGTTAAAAATGTATAAAAAATAGTGCAGCGCAGTGGTGCAGTCAGTAGCACTTTCGCCTAGCAGCAAAAGGTTCGCTGGTTCGAATCCCAACCACGACACCATCTGCCTGGAGTTTGCATGTTCTCCCTGTGTCTGCGTGGGTTTCCTCCGGGTACTCCGGTTTCCTCTCACACTCCAAAGACATGCTGGTAGGTAAAATTGGATCTCGTCCAAATTGGCCCAGTATATATGTGTGTATGACTGTGTGTCCCTAGCGTGTCATGATCCTACGGGGTAAAAATGACTGCACCAGCCAAGCAGATACTGGCTGGAAAAAGCGCCCAGAGGCGATTCAGTTCGCATGCGTTGCGCTATACAAGTCCTTCATTCATTCATTCAATATAAATACAATTAAACTGGTAGGGGGTTTAGACACAGGCAGGGGTGGTAGGGGGTTTAGACACAGGCAGGGGTGGTAGGTGGTTTATACACAGGCAGGGGTGGTAGGGGGTTCAGTCACAGGCAGGGGTGGTGGAGATGGGATTAGTGGCGCTGGCACTTACTTTCTCTCAGTGTCAGTTACTTCTATAGAGATCCCTCTTTCATCATGGGGTCTCTGCAGAAAGCTCCTCCCCTTTATGCTGTTGGCCTTCAGCCTGTCAACTGACTTTCTCTTGTCAGCAGCAATGGGGAGGGGCCACGAGGAGGATGGGCGGGCGGCCAGCTGTGCGGGTATGACAGCGAGTGCTTTGCCATTATCTCTAATAGCACCAGTGGCGGGGGGGCGCAAACGGAAAAAAACAAAAAAAACAATTGCAGCCTCACTGTGCCCATCAAATGCAGCCACTGTGCCCATCAAATGCAGCCACTGTGCCCATCAATTGTCACCACTGTGCCATGCCATCAAATGCAGCCACTGTGCCATCAATTGTCACCACTGTGCCATGCCATCAAACGCAGCCACTGTGCCATCAATTGTCACCACTGTGCCATGCCATCAAACGCAGCCACTGTGCTATGCCATCAAACGCAGCCACTGCGCCATCAATTGTCACTACTGTGTCATGCCATCAAACGCAGCCATTGTGCCATCAATTGTCACCACTGTGCCATGCCATCAAACGCAGCCACTGTGCCATTAATTGTCACCACTGTGCCATGCCATCAAACACAGCCACTGTGCCATCAATTGTCACCACTGTGCCATGCCATCAAACACAGCCACTGTGCCATCAATTGTCACCACTGTGCCATGCCATCAAACGCAGCCATCAAAATTGATGCCACTGTGCCCTTTAATTGTCGCCACTGTGCCCATTGTTGCCGCTGTGCCCTGTAAAATTCCCCTACGCCCGCCACTTACCTTTCTGGGGGTCAGCCATCCTCCTTCCACGTCCCTCAATTTCTTCTCCCGCCCTCAATGACGCTTCAGCCAATCAGGTTACCGGTAACCAGAACCGGTGAACCTGATTGGCTGAGACGCCTGTCAGTCTTATCTAAGGAACCCACCCCCTGTACGTCCCTTAGATACGTTTCCGGGAGGCTGAGGGCTGTACTCGGAAAGCCTATCAGAGCCGCAATGCATGAATCTATGTTATTGTAATCAGTGGCGGTGCGAGAGCCAGCGGGGGCGGCGCTCCGGCGCCCTCTATAGATGCACCGCCACTGAGCAGCACCAGGCCCAGGGCCGCCTTTAATGTTGATTGGACCCTGGGCTAAAATTTTCTTGGGGGCCCTCTTCCATGCAATTTTGCTCTCCACCTGCTCTGAGACATACAATAAATATCAGCTAGACTTAAAATCAGTTTAATGTATCAGATCAGGCAGTGATTGGGATTGGTTGCCAGAGGTTACAGCATATCATTGCAACTTACTGACTGGTTGCTAGAGGTTACAGCACACATTACAGCTCACTGATTAGTCGCTAGAGGTAACAGCACATGATTTCTTCTTGTTGATTGGTTGCTAGAGATTACTGTACAGTAATACTGATCACTGATTGGTTGCTAGAGGTTATAGGTTACATCATCTCTTCACTGCAGAGGGGCATGATTTACATATTAACACTGCCTTCATTTACATACAAATGCCGCTGGCCTCAGCTATTTACATATGAATGCTCCTGTTATTTACATATGAATGGCAGTTATTTACATGTAAACACAGGGGCCCAGATTCACGTACCTGGGCGCATCTTTGTGCGGGCGTAGCGTATCCTATTTACGCTACGCCACCGCAACTTAGACAGGCAAGTGCAGTATTCACAAAGCACTTGCTCCGTAAGTTGCAGCGGCGTAGCGTAAATGGGCCGGCGTAAGCCCGCGTAATTTAAAGTAGGCTGGTAGGGGGCGTGTTGTATGGAAATGAATCGTGACCCCACGTAAATGATGCGCCTAACGAACGGCGCATGCGCGCGCATGCTCAGTATCACGTTGAATTTTCTCCCTAAATTACGCCGGCTCAATGCTTAGTCGATGTGAACGTAACCTACGCCCATCCCCATTCACGTACGACTTACGCAAACGATGTAAAATACGACGCTGTTCCGACGTCCATACCTTAACATGACTTACCCCTGCTTTATGAGGGGTAAAGTTACGCCAGTCGTACGCCTTACGTAAACAACGTATTTTAATACGCCGGGCGCAAGTACGTTCGTGAATTGGCGTATCTAGCTCATTTGCATATTCAACGCGGAAATATACGGAAGCGCCCCTAGGGGCCAGCGTAAATATGCACCCCAAGATACGACGGCGTAGGAGACTTACGCCGCTCGTATCTTGTCAACAGTGAGGCGTATCTGATTCTATGAATCAATCGCAAAGATACGACGCACACATTCGGACTTACGACGGCGTACGTGGAGATACCCTGTCGTAAGTCCTTTGTGAATCTGGGCCAGGGTCTGCAGGTGAGTCATCTGTACACAACAATAGGGCAGAGCTGGGCAGCATTATTAGCAGCAATTCACACTGAGATATCAGGACACAGCACAGGACTAAAACTTCAAGGGGCAAGAGAATTTAAACTGGGCCCCACAACAATCACAGGGCCCAGGGCAGCTCCCCCTTTTGCCCTGCCTTAAAGACGTCCCTGATCGGGCCATCCACACAGTGGGATAAGGAGAGGAGTGGAAAGATCGGATGGGTCTTCTTAGGTATCAATCTGCCACCCCTCAAAACCTGCCGCCTGGGACCAAAGGTCCCACTGGGTTCCATGGTAGGGCAGGACCTGGGTCCCCAAACACTTTTCTATGACAATACCATGCATATAAGCCTTTAAAATTAGCACTTTTGATTTTTTACGTTAATCTCCCATAGACTTTTAAACAGTGTCCCGCGGCTTTCGAATTTGCCACGAACACCGCATGATATTCACTATTCGGCAAACAGGTGAACAACCGATCGAGTCGATCTTACGAACTTACGGGCTCACCTCTATTAGCGAAGAATGATAACAAAACAACATCTGTACAAAAAAAAAAAAAAGACTGAAAGAAGGAACAAAGACACTCTGCTCAGGTGTAAATGAGGCCTTTCGGGGAGCTTTACTGAAAGACGTCCGTTTGTAAAATGCGTTGCTGGTTGCAGGGCCTGTTCACACCACTTGGGTGCGTTTTCCCGCACTGCCGAGAAACATGCTGCCCTCTGCGGACGCTCACAAGTGACATTCTTTTTTAATGTCACCTCCACACATCAAGCTAACGCAGGTGCATTTGTGAGCCACCATAAAGCAGTGCCAATGCGGGTTGGTAAGGTGCAATTTTAAAGTTTGTGCCTGCTGTTTTGTGCATTGCCGCGCATTGGGAAGCCCATTGAAATGAATAGGCTGTTGGGAACGCATGTACCTTTTATGGTGTGAACTGGTCTTTGTGCCAAGAGGCGCGTCGAGGCATCCCAACAAACGTAAGTGCGTCATAACGCATGCGTTGAGATGTGTTTCCATTTATTTCAATCCAAAACACAAAGCTGTTCATCCATGAACTCTGCAGGTTCCGATCGATGGGACATTCTCCCCATCCCCAAGCTGCCAGGCATGCACTGGCATTACCCCACCCATTACCCAGATCACATGACCACCCCTGCCACCCACTTGCTCTATCTCCTTATGACACGATGGCACAGGACCTCCTGAGTGAGGTCACCCGGCTGCCAGTGACGTCACCCCGAAGCTCCCCCCCCCCAGCCTCGCCACCACCTGTTTGTTGCCGTCCTGTTGCCTGGATCTAGGCAGCCTATGTTCTGTCAAAACAGCCAACTGGTCAAAAACTCCAACCACGTCACTTTCGGTGACACTCCAGCATCAGTAATTGGAGGTTTCGACGACTTTTGACACACCATCAGATCAGATTAGTGAACAGAAGCAACGCTCCCCATGCATTCCACTGCCACCAGGTTTGCTAATCTGACAGAACACCTGCAGTTAGAAGGACATCTTACTACACCCAGCTACATCTTGAACTTCAGAATAATTTTAGCAATAAAGTGAGCGTATATACATATATATATATATATATATATATATATATATATATATAGTATATTGACATCTCGGATGCTGTTTGGGTGTTACATTTTGAAAGAAGCTGGACACCAGCAGTAGGAAGGTGGCGGAGGCCATGTTGGTACACCCCACACTAAACACTAAACCTCTGGGCTTTCAACATTAAACATCCAAAGAGCATCTCAGATATCAATATACTATATATATTCATATACGCTCACTTTATTGCTAAAATTATTCAGAAATTCAAGTCGTAGCTGGGTGTAGTAAGATGTCGAATGCCCCTGTTCTGTCAGATTAGGGAACCCGTGAAATGCATGCGCAGCTGTTGGAATGTCACTTTCGTTACCTGATCTGATGGGTTTGCTAATCTGATAGAACACTGCACCGTATAAACAATACAGTACGCAACGAGTTGGCTGTTTTCACAGAACAGCAGCTAAGGAGGAAAAAAAGTTGTCGCCCCCTTAACCAGTTAAAGACCTCAGGTGTTTTTCAGATTTGGTGTTTGCAAGACTAAAACAGTTTTTTCTGCTAGAAAATTACTTAAAACCCCCAAACATTATGGGCCAGATCCACAAAAACCTGGCGTAACTTAAAAAATCCCATTTAAGTTACACTGCCTTAAAGTTTCTACCTAAGTGCCTGATCCACAAAGCACTTATCTAGAAATTTCAGGCTGTGTAACTAAAATTCCGCCGGCGCAAGGCGTTCCTATTCAAATGGGGCGAGTCCCATTTAAATGAGGCGCGCTCCCGCGCCGGCCGTACTGCGCATGCGCGAAGTTACGTTACGCCGAGTTTTGAGGATCGCGACGGCTTAAAAAAGTTGCGTCGGGGAAAAAAAAAAATGACAGCGGCATGCATTCCTGAGGGAGAACTCCATGCCAATTTTCAAAGAAAAAAACGGCATGGGTTCCCCCCCCCAGGAGCATACCAGGCCCTTAGGTCTGGCATGGGTTGTAAGGAGACCCCCCCACGCCGAAAAATTGACGTAGGGGGTCCCCCTACAATCCATACCAGACCCGTATCCAAAGCACGCTACCCCGGCCGGCCAGGAAAGGAGTGGGGACGAGCGAGCGCCCCCCCCCTCCTGAGCCGTGCCAGGCCGCGTGCCCTCAACATGGGGGGGTTGGGTGCTCTGGGGCAGGGGGGCGCACTGCGGGCCCCCCCACCCCAGAGCACCCTGTCCCCATGTTGATGAGGACAGGACCTCTTCCCGACAACCCTTGCCATTGGTTGTCGGGGTCTGCGGGCGGAGGCTTATCGGAATCTGGGAGTCCCCTCAAATAAGGGGGCCCCCAGATACCGGCCCCCCACCCTAAGTGAATGGATATGGGGTACATCGTACCCCTATCCATTCACCTGTAGGCAAAAAGTTAGTTAGTAAACACACAACACAAGGCTTTTTAAAATATTTTATTATTCTGCTCCGGAGGCACCCCCCTGTCTTCGTTATTAGCTCAATTAGCAGGGGGGGCTTCTTCTTCCACTCTCCGGGGGTCTTCCACTCTCCGGGGGTCTTCCGCTCTCCGGGGGTCTTCCACTCTCCGGGGGTCTTCCGCTCTCCGGGGGTCTTCTCCGCTCTCCGGGGGGGGGCTTCTCCGGACTCCGGGGGGCTTCTTCCATCTTCTCCCCTCTTCCGCTCTTGACTCGGCGAACCCCGGTTCTTCTGCAGCTCTCCGGTGCCTTCTTCTTCAGCGCTGGCTGCCTGCTATGTTTGTGTGTTAGCTCGATTTCAAACAGGCAGCCAGCGCGGTCTTCTGTGGCGTCAGGGTCTTCTGGTCTTCTCCCCTCTTCCGATGTTGCCTCGTCGCCTGTTGTCGCTGTAATGATGGAAGCGCGCCTTGCATCCCATTTATATAGGCATCACCGTCCCATCATGCTCCGGTAGGTACCCACGTGGTGGGTGCACGTGGGTAGGCACCCACCACGTGGGTACCTGCCGGAGCATGATGGGACGGTGATGCCTATATAAATGGGATGCAAGGCGCGCTTCCATCATTACAGCGACAACAGGCGACGAGGCAACATCGGAAGAAAGGAAGAGAAGACCCTGACGCCACAGAAGACCGCGCTGGCTGCCTGTTTGAAATCGAGCTAACACACAAACATAGCAGGCAGCCAGCGCTGAAGAAGAAGGCACCGGAGAGCTGCAGAAGAACCGGGGTTCGCCGAGTCAAGAGCGGAAGAGGGGAGAAGATGGAAGAAGCCCCCCGGAGTCCGGAGAAGCCCCCCCCGGAGAGCGGAGAAGACCCCCGGAGAGCGGAAGACCCCCGGAGAGTGGAAGACCCCCGGAGAGCGGAAGAAGAAGCCCCCCCTGCTAATTGAGCTAATAACGAAGACAGGGGGGTGCCTCCGGAGCAGAATAATAAAAATAATAAAATATTTTAAAAAGCCTTGTGTTGTGTGTTTACTAACTAACTTTTTGCCTACAGGTGAATGGATAGGGGTACGATGTACCCCATATCCATTCACTTAGGGTGGGGGGCCGGTATCTGGGGGCCCCCTTATTTGAGGGGACTCCCAGATTCCGATAAGCCTCCGCCCGCAGACCCCGACAACCAATGGCAAGGGTTGTCGGGAAGAGGTCCTGTCCTCATCAACATGGGGACAGGGTGCTCTGGGGTGGGGGGGCCCGCAGTGCGCCCCCCTGCCCCAGAGCACCCAACCCCCCCATGTTGAGGGCACGCGGCCTGGCACGGCTCAGGAGGGGGGGGCGCTCGCTCGTCCCCACTCCTTTCCTGGCCGGCCGGGTAGCGTGCTTTGGATACGGGTCTGGTATGGATTGTAGGGGGACCCCCTACGTCAATTTTTCGGCGTAGGGGGGGTCCCCTTACAACCCATACCAGACCTAAGGGCCTGGTATGCTCCTGGGGGGGAACCCATGCCGGTTTTGTTTTTACAAATTGCCGTGGAGTTCTCCCTCGGGAAAGCATACCAAATGCCGTCGCTGGAATGGGCTTTTACATGGTGTGACTAGTTTACACTTTGTAGAACCAGCCCTAATTTTACACTTGCAAAATAACACTTACGGCGCAAAAAGGAAGCTGGAAAGCTTTGTGGATCGCCTTAAGTGCTAATTTGCATACTAGAAACGGCATTTCGACTCGAAATGCCCCCAGCGGCGGATGCGGTACTGCATCCTAAGATTCGGCAGTGTAATTCAATTACACATGCCGGATCTTCTGCCTAACTTTGGAAAAAGCCTTTTGAGGATCGTTTCCAAAGTTACACACAGACTGAACAGCAGTTAAGTCGGAGTATCTCTTTTGTGGATCTGGCCCTATATATTTTTTTTTTCTAACACCCTAGAGAATAAAATGGCGGTCATCGCAATACTTTTTGTCACACCGTATTTGCGCAGCAGTCTTACAAGCGCACTTTTTTTGGAAAAAATTCACTTTTTTTAATTAAAAAATAAGACAACAATAAATTTGGCCCAATTTTTTTATATATTCTGAAAGATAATGTTACGCCGAGTAAAATGATACCCAACATGTCACGCTTTAAAATTGCGCCCGCTCGTGGCATGGCGTCAAACTTTTACCCTTAAAAATCTAGATAGGCGACGTTTAAAAAATTCTATAAGTTGCATTTTTTGAGCTACAGAGTAGCTCTAGGGCTATAATTATTGCTCTCGCTCTAACGATCGCGGCGATACCTCACTTGTGTGATTTGAACACCGTTTTCATATGCGGGCGCTACTCGCGTATGCGTTCGCTTCTGCGCGCGAGCTCGTCAGGACAGGGCGCTTTAAAACATTTTTTTTTTGTTTTCTTATTTAATTTTATTGATTTTATTATTTTCAAATAAATAATATCAAAAAGACCTCAGATCTCATATTTAGGCTTAAATGCAAAAAAAAAAAAAAAAAAAAAGAAAATTTGTCATTTAAAAAAATGACAAAAAAAAATTGTCTCCTTAAGAGGCTGGGCGGGACTGACGTTTTGACGTCACTTCCGCCCAGCAGAGCTATGAGGACGGGTGGGGGCCATCTTGCCCTCACTACAGTCCTCACTATCCAGGCGGCAGCATCGGATCTCCTCCGCCGCTACCGACGGCTCCGGTAAGCGGCGGAGGGCGCGGAAAAGCGGCGGGAGGGGGGGGCCCCTCTCCCGCCACCGATAACGGCGATCTCGCGGTGAATCCGCCGCGGAGACCGCCGTTATCGTTTACACGGCCGCCCGCTGAAAACATGGATATCTCAGTTGTGGCAGCAGCTGCTGCCGTTACTGAGATATCCATGTTTAAAAAGAGCACGTACATTTACAATAGGCGGGTCTTTAAGTGGTTAAAGGCGGCCATGTTGTTGGTTACTAAGGATGGGTTCAGGCGTGTTCGCAAGTCCACATGCTCGAGCCAGCCAGGAAGCTGGCACTGCGCAGGGTTAATCACAGGCAGTGAGATATTTCCTGATCTGCGGCTGCACAGATCGAGAAATGTCTTATGCCCCGTACACACGATCGGATTTTCCATCTGGAAAACCTTGGATGGTTTTTCTGATGGAATTCCGCTCACACTTGCATACACACGGTCACACAAAAGTTTTTTGAACTTTCGACCGTCAAGAACGCGGTGACATACAACACTACGACGAGCCGAGAAAATTGAGTCCGAGCATGCGTCGAAATTTTGCACGTCAGAATTACTACAGACGATCAGAATTTTTTACCGTCAGAAAAATTGAGAACCTGCTCTCAATCCTTTGCTGGTGGAAATTCAGACAGCAAAAGTCCGATGAAGCATACACATGGTCGGAATTTCCCCCTGACAATTAAAAAAAAAAGAAATATTTTTAACTTTTTGCTATTATAAATATCCCCAAAAATATATAAAATAATAGGCCGATACGTATTCTTCTACATATTTTTGGTAAAAAAAAATGCAATAAGCGTTTATTGATCGGTTTGCGCAAAAGTTATAGCGTCTACAAAATAGGGGATCGTTTTATGGCATTTTTATTAATAATAATTTTTTACTAGTAATGGTGGCGATCAGCGATTTTTATCATGACTGCGACATTATGGCGGACACATCGGACACTTTTGACACATTTTTGTCATTTTTACAGCAAACAGTGCTATAAAAATGCACTGATTACTGTAAAAATGACACAGGCAGTGGAGGGGTTAACCACTAGGTGGCGCTAATAGGGTTAAGTGTGCCCTAGGGAGTGATTCTTACTGTTAGAGGGAGGAGCTACCAGGGACACGTCACTGATCATTGTTTCCGATCACAGGAAACAGAAGATCAGTGACATGTCACTAGGCAGAACAGGGCAATGCCTTGTTTACAAAGGCATCCCCCTGTTCTGCCTTTGCCGACCGCAATCGCAGGCCACCCGGGAACATCACATTCCCGGGACCCAGGGCGGCATATTTTAAGGGACGTACAGGTATGCCCATTTGCCTGCCCGTGCCATGTTGTCGACGTATATCTGTGTGCCGCGGTCGGCAAGTGGTTAAGCACCAGCAAGAGCTCGCGCTAGTCAGACATGAAGCACATCTTTGGGCTGGCCAGGAATAGTTTTTGAGGGCCGTTTCAAGGACATCTTTGGGCTGGTTATGTGTATAATCAGGTTTTTTTTTCAGGGGGAACTTGGTGGAACTCAGTTCCAACACCTCTGGCTCAGACCCAGGGCCACCATCAGGAATTATGTAATTGTAGAAAGAAATGTTTGGACAGCCGCACTCTGGAAAAACCTTCTTGGTTGCCTTTTATTGATAAAAGTTTTCAAACATCACAGCAAAGACAGGGGCATACAGCTGACGTTTCGCACTACAATCAGTGCTTACTCATAGCTAGCATGTAAGAAAATGCACAAAAAATATAGAGTATCAAACAAAACACCATGTGATCAACATCAACCAATAATACAGACTTCCATATTGAATGGGAATCCATTGTGTGTATCTGTTAATTGGATACCACTTATGGGTGTGGTGGACACACTTGGAAACCATACTACACCAGCTTAACCCTTTGAAACAAAGGACTGTGAACTAGATGTGAAAAGAAAGGAAAAATCCTTTTAATGTGTGCATGGGAAATGAATGGGCCACTTATGGGTGTGGACACCCATAAGTGGCCCATACTATACTACACCAGCTTAACCCTTTAAAACAAAGGACTGTGAACTAGATGTGAAAAGAAAGAAAAATCCTTTTAATGTGTGCATGGGCAATGGATAAAATGTGAAGGTAAAGTGGTAAAATAAAAATAAATGAACTGTGTTGATATTATAGTGTAATGAAATTAAATTAAATTCAGTTAAATTAAATTAAATTAGATCCAAGTATATGTGATAGTCAATTTATACAAAAAGAGTAAAGTATATATATGTATAAATGGAGGTCTGTCCCATAGGGACAATATAGACACACTAATACTTGTGAAAAATCTATATATGTGTTTTATTATCCAAAAAAAAAAAACATGTATAACAATATAAATATAAGAAGTGATGGTAAGAATGTGAGGAGATGTGTATATCTGTGTGTGGCAATTAGCGGCAGTGCCACTATAGTTTATATGTAAGTGTCATCAAAAGCCTCTGTAGATACAATAGGCGTGTCAATTTGTGAACTAAACTTATAAAAAGATATATGTTTACATAAGAAATGAACAAATTCATGATGTATTGTGTGAGAGATTGGCTGGAAATTGGTTAGATGGCTATGTTTTCCCTGTGTATGTTTGCTATATGCGATGCATTATATTATATTATGTGTGGTATGGACATCATTTCTAAAATATAATAGTTTTTAGTCATAAACACTGGTATAAAATTCATACATAAAATTAAAATAGGTACAAAGGAGTAAGATGATGATCAAACGTTTTAACGTTAGTTCTCACATAATTTCCGAGATATTCCACATAAAATGAGAGGGCCAGATTCACATAGAATTGGGCTACGCTCCGGCGGCGTAACGTATCCCATTTACGTTACACCACCGCAAGTTTACAGCGCAAGTGCTTGATTCACAAAGCACTTGCCTGTAAACTTGCGGCGGCGTAGCGTAAATCCGCCCGGCGCAAGCCCGCCTAATTCAAATGGGGCGGGGACCATTTAAATTAGGCGCGTTCCCACGCCGAACGTACTGCGCATGCTCCGTCACTAAAATTACCCGACGTGCATTGTGCTAAATGACGTCGCAAGGACGTCATTGGTTTCGACGTTAACGTAAATGTCCGATCTTAGGCGTTATACCGCCACCGCAGGAGCTGCGGTGGCGGTATAACGGCGCTAAAAATAGCGGCGCCGGGATTCGGCCGCTAGCGGTGCGGTATTAACCCCCGCTAGCGGCCGATAATGGGTTAATACCGCCCGCAATGCGCCTCTATAGAGGCGCATTGCGGGCGGTATTGCCGCGGTTTCCCATTGTTTTCAATGGGAAGGAGCGGTATACATGCCGCTCCTCTCACCGCTCCAAAGATGCTGCTGGCAGGAGATTTTTTTATCTCCCGCCAGCGCATCGCCTCAGTGTGAAAGCCAGAGGGCTTTCACATTGAGTCTGCAGTAAAGGAGTTTTTTCAGGCGGGATAGCAGCGCTATTTTTAGCGCTGTACCGCCTGAAAAACTCCTCAATGTGAAAGGGGCCTAATGAATATCTATTAGCCTGAATGATTTGTGGCCAGAAAATTTGATAAGGGGGGGTCAACCTGTCCATATGTACCACCTGTCCATATGTACCACCTAAAATCTCTATTTTTATGTGTAATATTTCAGAAATGATGTGAGATCTAACATTAAAACCACTTGATCTTACCGGATCTAACGAATATCTATAAGCCTGAATGATTTTTGCCCAGAAAATTTGATAAGGGAGAGCCAACACATCCATATGTCCATCCATATGTACCACCTAAAATCGAATTTTGTATGTGGAATATCTCGGAAATTATGTGAGATCTAACGTTAAAACCACTTGATCTTACCGGATCTAAGGAATATATATTAGCCTGAATGATTTTTGGCCAAAAAAATTGATAATTAATTACTTAATAAGTGTCTAATTATGTGAGATCTAACGTTAAAACCACCAAAAAATTATAATTAATCACTTAATAAGTGTCTAATAGGGTTGAGCGAACCCGAATTGTAAATTCGGGTTCGTACCGAATTTTTAATTTTTTTTTACCCAATTTGCTGAAAGTTCAGGTTCGGAGTTTGGCTATGTAATGGCGCGCTGCACGGTAGCCAATTGCCAGCCAATCGCCATTTGTTTTACTACTGTGACTAAGGCCCCATACACACGATAGAATCCATCCGCTGAAAAATCCCAGCGAATGGGTTTCAGCGGATAGATCCTATGGTGTGTACACGCCAGCGGATCTGTTTCCGCGGATATATCTCCCCTGGGATGGATTCCAGCAGATCGGATATTCGCTGACATGCTAAACAAATCCGATGGATCCGCTGGTCTGTATAGACTCACCGGATCCATCCGTCCGAAGGGATCCCCTGCATGCGTCGTAATGATTCGACGCATGCGTGGAATTCCTTATATGACAGCGTCGCTCACGTCGCCGCGTCATAATCGCGGCGACGGCGCGACACGTCATCGCCAAAGGATTTCGGCGCGGATTTCAATGCGATGGTGTGTACACTCCATCGCATAGAAATCCGCGGAAATCCTCGAGAGGATTTATCCGTGGAAACGGTCCGCTGGACCGTATTCGCGGATAAATTCTCTCGTGTGTATGGGGCCTAAGAAACCATCACAGCCGCCCGTCCTGGTTCCCTGGAGCACATTCTGCTTCCCTTATACATTCTTTTGGTCTGGGTTGTGTTCCTGATTGTACTGTTGAGCGTGCATGGTATGTGAAATATGTGATTGACATGCTTTGTAATTAGAGTTGCCACCTCATCCCTTTAAAACAGAACACATATGAATTCCACAGGTTCTGAGGCTAATTTCATTTAGATAAGGCTCCACTTGAGTTCAATTACCACCTTAATCAGCCACAGAACCTGTGTAATTCATATGTGTTCTGTTTTAAAGGGATGAGGTGGCAACCCTATTTGTAATGCATTATTCTTGACTATCGAACTGTCTATATTGCTGGTATATTATGTGTCTGTTTTTTTCTTCAATAAAGCACTCCTGATTGTTAAAAAAAAAAAAAAGAAACCATCACAGCCATGCCTACTAATGGCATGGCTGTGATTGGCCAGTGCAGCATGTGACCCAGCATGTGACCCAGCCTCTATATAAGCCAGAGGCACACAGCACAGCTCATCACTCTGTTTTAGCTAGGGAAGGGAAAGGCTGCTGCTGATCTGAGGGGGAGGTTGAGATAGGACTATCCTGCTTTAAAAAAATCTACACCAGCACTGCATCTGTCCCCTGTAAGATAATGTGCATTACATAGTTGAGGGCAAGGTTCCTGCTTGTTGCTATAGGGAGAATATTATATAGGAGATACTCTGCATATTACACCAGCACTGCATCTGTCCCCTGTGAGATACTGTGCATTACATAGTTGAGGGCAAGGTTCCTGCTTGTTGCTATAGGGAGAATATTATATAGGAGATACTGTGCATATTACACCAGCACTGCATCTGTCCCCTGTGAGATACTGTGCATTACATAGTTGAGGGCAAGGTTTCTGCTTGTTGCTATAGGGAGAATATTATATAGGAGATACTCTGCATATTACACCAGCACTGCATCTGTTCCCTGTTAGATAAGAAAGAAAGTTTACCGCTCAGATGTCCCAGAGAACTGCAAGGTGGAATCCAAACACCTGGGTGCAGGCACTGCAATAATATGCAAAAATGTGTAGAGAAAAACCAGGACGGCCGCACTCCAAAAATAAAACTTTGTTCCTTTTAATAAAAACTGGTCACAACATGAATATGTCACAGCAAGAAATCAGAGCTAATGCGTTTCACACTATCATACAGTGCTTATTCATAGCTGGTTGTACATGGCAAAAGAAAAGAAATTTATACTCTATTCAACATAAAAAGCAATTGTGTAAACGCCCTCAAAGCCAATTGATTAATTAGCTAATCAGGGAAGTGAATAATCATAGGTGCATCACACAGGTGGGGCTGAAAGTGTTTTCCACATGTCCACTGACGCGCACCCCTTCATCCATTGGCCATAAAAAGCTCTAAAAATGCGGAGCTATAACATATAATAAGTGGATGAATGGGTTAATGCGTGATTTATGCGCATATAATGCAGACACATGTAAATAGAAATGAAACCCAGGACTGAAAAGGATGTGTAGACCAATATGGGGGAAAATAAAATAAGAGAATTAATGAGTTGATGTGTGTGTGAAAGGGGTGAAAGGGGTGAATGAGTGAAAAGGAAAAGAGAAAAGAAAGAGGTGAGTGAGAGGGCATATAAACTGAGGGTCCTATAAAAGCGTGTGTAAAGTGAAAAAGAGAGTGTGGAAAAGTAAATAGGTTGAAAGGTTGATGGGTGTGTGAAAGGGGTAAATAAGTGAAAGGGAAAGATATGGAGATATGTGCTGAAAAAACGATGAGAAGCGCGTGTGAGGGTGAAGAAAGAGAGAAAGGGGGGGAGGGGCGGTGTGGGGTTGGAGAAGGGGGGGGCAGGGTGGACTGGAGGTGGGAAAGGGGTGGGGAGGGGGATCAGGAAGGAAGGCGAAAGAAGGAAAGGGGGGGAGGGAAAAGAACGGAATGGAATGTGAATGTGTGATGGTGAAAATAAAACTAATATGTGATGTGGCCAAGTGTGAGATGTATGTGCGTGAATAAAACCAAGAGAATATTATGTGCGGGCAGTATAAATGTGTTATTTATAAGGTGTAAAAACGTATAAGTGAAAGTGTGTGAGAAACCTATGTGAAAAAAAAAAAACCCCCGTGAATGGTGCAATGGTGATTAAACTTATAATAAAATTGAAATTGGAAAGTAAATGTATAGAAAATTATCATTCGACATTCGCTTAACCCCTTAACGCCCGCCGCACGACTATTTACGTCCACACATTGGCACGGACAGGCAGATGGGCGTATATATACGTCCCTGCCTTCTAGCGGGTGGGGGGGGTCCGATCGGGACTCCCTCCACTGCGTGCGGCGGGCGGATTCCCTCGGGACGACGGCGCGGCTATTCGTTTATAGCCGCTCCGTCGCGATCGCTCCCCGGAGCTGAAGAACGGGGAGAGCCGTATGTAAACACGGCTTCACTGTGGCGGCGCATCGATCGAGTGATCCTTTTTATAAGTGAGACACGATCGATGATGTCAGTCCTACAGCCACACCCCCTACAGTTGTAAACGCACACTAGGTGAACCCCCACTCCTACAGCGCCCCCTGTGGTTAACTACCAAACTGCAACTGTCAATAAACAATGCAATTTAAATGCATTTTTTGCTGTGTAAATGACAATGGTCCCAAAAATGTGTCAAAATTGTCCGAAGTGTCCGCCATAATGTCGCAGTCACGAAAAAAATTGCTGTTTGCCGCCAATAGTAGTAAAAAAAAAAAAAAAAATAAAAATGCAATAAAACTATCCCCTATTTTGTAAACGCTATAAATTTTGCGCAAACCAATCGATAAACGCTTATTGCAATTTTTTTTACCAAAGATAGGTAGAAAAATACGTATCGGCCTAAACTGAGGAAATTTTTTTTATATATGTTTTTGGGGGATATTTATTATAGCAAAAAGTAAAAAATATTGCATTTTTTTTCAAAATTGTCGCTCTATTTTTGTTTATAGCGCAAAAAATAAAAACCGCAGAGGTGATCAAATACCACCAAAAGAAAGCTCTATTTGTGGGGGAAAAAGGACGCCAATTTTGTTTGGGAGCCACGTCACACGACCGCGCAATTGTCTGTTAAAGCAACGCAGTGCCGAATCGCAAAACCTGGCCTGGGCATTTAGCTCCCTAAAGGGGTGGGGCTTAAGTGGTTAATGAAGATATTGCTGTCCCATGTTGGACTATTAATAGACTATATACTCGAACTGATGAGTACATGTGTTAAATATTTTTATTTTTTTATTTATTTATTTTTTAGTTAATTGTGTATTTTCTCATTCTTATTATTAGTCACTATTGTTACCATCATCATTCTTATTTTTGTTTTATGATGTTACAATTTCTATTATATGATGCTGTTATGAGAGTGGACTTCAATGAATGAAATAACTAAGTGTTTAATCAATAAGCCCATCTTCCTAGCAATGGATAATAAGTATTGGTACATATCATGATCATGTGAAAACACAATCACGGGTGAAGGATCTGGGTGCTCTAATGCAGTGGTCATCAACCCTGCCCTACAGGGCCCACTAACAGGCCAGGTTTTATGTATTACCTTGGGGAGATGCAGTCTAGAATACTGCAATCACTGAGCAGCAAATGATATCACCTGTGATGTATTTCAGTTATCTTGCAAACCTGGCCTATTAGTGGGCCCTGTAGGGCAGGGTTGATGACCACTGCTCTAATGGATAAGGTCACGCTATCCACACGTGGGATGAAAAAGGGGGGGGGGTTAAATTACCAATAAAGGGCAAACCCAGGGCTGCACTCCAATGGACCCCACAATGCAACGTCATGGCTATCCGCCGCCAGACCGCGCTCCACACTCAAATGTGCACCCAACAAATTCCACATGCAACCATTCGTGGCAACATCAATGAGCATCGCATAGAAGACATGGACAAATCACATACATATCCATTTGTAACATGACATAAACGAGTGTGTGCAATGTGTATGTCCATCCATGCAGCACCTACATGATCTAATGGCCCAGGCTTCACGTGTGTGTATATGAAGCATGTACTGAAATATTATAATCACAAAACAGAATAAACATATAAAAGAAAATGTATGTATAAAATTCATTAAATTGGCATAAATATATGCTCATGATATGGCGCTCTGAAAATAACAAATAAAAAATAACGATAGACAAAAATAAAATGAATAAGAAGAGAGATGTGTGGTGTGATACGACACATCCAAAAAAAACAAAAACTAAAAACTTTGTATAGCCTAAATATTCTCATAGCACTGGACGGTGCATTGACTCTATGTTGCGTATTGTCCTTCCATAAATCACTGGACCAAATGTGGACTAAACTAAATTGTCTCCAAGCGATGGAGAATAAGGGAGGATGGGAAGGAACTAAGACTAGAATAGAGTGGGAGAAGGAGAGAAAGGAAAAGAAGAAGAAGAGAAGGAAAAGGAAAATGGGAGGAAGGAGAAAAAAGAAAAAGAAAAGGAACGTCAGGAAACGGGGAGAATGAAAAAAGGAAGAAAAGAGCTGGAAAAACTAGAAAGAGGAAGAAAAACAGCAGAACTCAAAGCTATGTTACTAAGAAAAATCTTATTTAACTTCCCTGGCGGTATGATTCTGTCTGGAATTACGTACCAAAAGCGGTACCATTATTTTCAAGGAAATTTGGCATTTTATACTGTAGGCCTGTAATCCTTAGGAATAACTCACTTAAATCTGACCAAACAAGAATCTAATAGGCATCCCGGGTATGACATTTTTTTAAAAACAAAATTATAAATTATAATATAATAAATAAATAATTATAAATAAATATAACATTCTAATAAAAATTATTCAATAATGTAATCAACTCAAAATCACTGAAATGTGCTCAGTTGCAAAATTGTTGCTGTCATTTTTTTTTTTATGACAAATTTCCCCACAAATCGCTATCGCACAATTCTGCAAGCGATTATAATTTATTATCGCTGTTTTCTAGCGGATCTAAAACCATTTTTGACATAAAGGGACACTTTTGGTTGCTATGGACAATATACAGTTTGCAGGCAGAAAGAACAGTTTTTATTATATAAAAGATAAACATGTAGGGCACTGGGCAGACCACTAGGGACAAGGGGGGTGTGTGTATTTTTTACATACAGTACTGTAATCTATAAGATTACAGTATACTGTATGTATAGTGTTTGTTTACTTTTTTGAATTTGGCACCGATCTCCGCTCCCGTGCGTCGTAACGTCGCAGGGAACGGAGATCAACGGCACAGGAGGACACTGTGTGAATCGAGCGAGGTCCCGCTCGCTCACACAGCGCGGTGGCATCGCTGGATCCAGGAACAAGGTAAGCCAGCGCGCGCTGCAGGCTCTGCATAGCTACCCCGAGCGTGACTCGGGGATACCGATTTTAGCACAAAAAATCCACCCCGAGTCACGCTCGGGAATACCGCCAGGGGGGTTAAAATGTTTATTTATCTACACAAGTGTGAAGGATCAATAAAATATAGATGTCTGAGTCTCAGTGCATATATTAAAGATGATGAAGGGTTTAAAAGGAGGGGTATCGTAGTCTGAAGTTAGACCGTGAGTTTTTCACTGAAGGTACATTCTATGATAATTAGAACATAGAGGGCCCGATGAAATTGGTGAGCGATAGTGCTCGTTAGATGTATGGTGGCCCAAATCTACCTATATTCATATCTGAGAAGATAGACCAGATTAGAGTCAAATGAAACGGGACCAATAATAAGCTACAATATACTCTTGTGTAAATGAATAAACAGGCAAATACCAGTAAAAATGCACATTCAAAAAACGCACATTCAAAAAACTCAAGTGTGTATAGAAACACATGTTACAGTTACTACAGATGTTCATAAATCAGTCGTAGTTTCCTCCCCTGATGGGGGTTTTTACATTTTCTATGCCCTGTATAACAAGACTGGAGGTGTTTTTGGAATGTGCCATATTCCAATGTCAGGCCACATTGGTTTTCTTATTTATGGAAATATCATAAAGGTGATCTCTCAGTCGATCTCTCAACCTACGGGTGGTCCGTCCCACATATTGTAAATTGCAGTCTGTGCAGGTAATGACATATGCCACATATTTGGTATTGCAATTTATGAAACTTTTAATTTCAAAATCCCTGTCATTGCTGCATGATGTCACACTTTGACCTGTTTTAATAAACCGGCAATAGTCACATCTCTTGATGCCACATCTGAAAGTACCATTAAAATTCCACCACCCATGGTGGCTTACACTGCTGGTAAAGAGGCTGGGCGATAGAGATCCTCCCAATGTGGGTGCCCTGCGAGAAACCGTTTTAAATCCTGTACTTAGGATTTCGCTGTAAGCTGGGTCATTGTATAAGATGGGCAAATACTTGGTGACCGTATTTTTGATTTTTTGAAACTCCAGACTATAAGGAGTGAAAAACACTGGTGTGTTATTGAAAGAAGTCAATTTACGGTGGCTATTTCTGGATGGACCTTTCAATAGATTGGCTCTGGGAATAGACCGGGCAGCTGAGAGGGCTTTTGTGATAATGTGATCAGGATATCCTCTATATTTAAATCTGAGTGCCATATCATGTGCCTCTCGATCAAATGTCTCTGTTACACTACACAGTCATCTCAGCCTAAGAAATTGTCCATAGGGGACTCCTCTGATGGTGTGCTTGGGATGTGCTGAATCCGCTCTTAATAAAGCATTACCTGCTGTAGGTTTTCTATATAGGCTAGTGACCACCGTTTCATCAGAGCCTGTTAGTTTGACATCTAAGAAATTGATGGAGTTTGTACACAGCTCACCAGTAAATCTGAGATTAAGATGGTTGTCATTAAAGAAATCAAGCCAATTCTGGAGATCTGTCTCACTGTTGGAAGTAATGAACAGGAGGTCATCGATGTAACGACAGTAGAAAACTGTATCTGTCCTTCAGGGACTATCATGTCCAAAAATGCGGGACCTTTCCCACCAACCCATGAAGAGGTTGGCAAGAGAGGGAGAAAACTTAGCTCCCATGGAGGCCCCGCATTTTTGGAGATAATAGCCCCCGTCGAACATAGGGCAAGGTTCCTGCTTTGTTCTATAGGGAGAGAATTATATAGGAGATACTCTGCATATTACACCAGCACTGCATCTGTCCCCTGCGAGATATTGTGCATTACATAGTTCAGGGCAAGGTTCCTGCTTGTTGCTATAGGGAGAGAATTATATAGGAGATACTCTGCATATTACACCAGCACTGCATCTGTCCCCTGTGAGATACTGTGCATTACATAGTTTAGATCAAGGTTCCTGCTTGTTGCTATAAGGAGAGAATTATATAGGAGATACTCTGCATATTACACCAGCACTGCATCTGTCCCCTGTGAGATACTGTGCATTGCATAGTTTAGATCAAGGTTCCCGCTTGTTGGTATAGGGAGAGAATTATATAGGAGATACTCTGCATATTACACCAGCACTGCATCTGTCCCCTGTGAGATACTGTGCATTACATAGTTGAGGGCAAGGTTCCTGCTTGTTGCTATAGGGAGAGAATTATATAGGAGATACTCTGCATATTACACCAGCACTGCATCTGTCCCCTGTGAGATACACCCTTTATATACTTTTCTTCTATTGTGCTATTCAAAAAACATCCATTTAGGGAAAAAAAAAAATTTGCAGTGTTTCCTCCAGTGTTTGCAGTGTTTCCTCCATATCTGTAGGTGTGAGATAAACACTTTCGCTAGTGTTCTTCTATTGTTCTATTCAAAAAAACACCCATTTAGGGCAAAAAAATATATTTTACAGTTTTTCCTCCAGTGTTTGCAGTCTTGCCTGCATATATGTATGTGTGAGATACACATTTTACATACTGTTTTCTATTGTGCTATTCCAAAAAAAAAATATTTTGGGCAAATATTTTTTTTTTGGTGCGTTTCCTCCATATCTGTAGGTGTGAGATAAACACTTTAGCTAGTGTTCTTCTATTGTTCCATTCAAAAAACACCCATTTAGGACAAGATCCTAAATTTTGAAATATGAAGAGAACGTCAAATAAAGGACATGGCCGCGGTTGCGGTGCTGCTGGTGGAGCTCCTGTTGCAGGGAGAGGACGTGGTCGATCTGTGCCAGCTACACGCACAAGTGAAACACCTTTTCTCAGGTGCGAGTAGGCGACAGAGCCTGCAGTGGTATTTGGTCGGGCCTAATCCGGCTCTACGAATGTTGAGGCCAGGAGCAGAACAGGCGGTAGTAGATTGGGTTGCTGACAGTGCCTCCAGTTCCTTCACATTGTCTTCCAACCAGCCGCCTGTCCAGAGACAATGTGGACAAGCTCACGTTCATTAAAATGAACCAGGCATGGATTCCACAGGACTTGTCCGTACCTTGTGCAGAATAGACACCGGGCCAGCCTTACCCAGCCATTCTTGTTTTTCTGATCTTTCTAAGGTTGCTACCTCATCCCTTTAAAAGCGAAAACATATTAATTAAACAGGTTCTCTGGCTGATTAAGGTGCTGCTAATTAAGCTCACTTGGTGCCTTATCGACATTAAATTAGCCCCAGGACGTGTGTAATTACTATGTGTTCGGGTTTAAAGGGATGAGGTGGCAACCCTAGATCTTTCTCACTCTTTTGGGGTGTACCCTAATTTAAAAAATCAATTAAAAACCATAACCTGCTGTGTTGGCTACCTCGTCCTCCTCCACCGCCGCTTCCACCTACACCGCCACATCCACCGCCACCTCAACCTCCTACTCCATATGGACCTCGTCCTCCTAGGTCAAGATTTTTTTTTTTATGTTATTTTAAGTTATTTCCCTATCCACATTTATAGTACTTGCCATGCTCTTACCGACATTTTTCTGCCATTTGCAGCCCTATAGCCCTTCTCTTAGTGTTTTAGAGACATTTTTGTACTGAAAAGTTTGGGTCCCCATTGACTTCAATGGGGTTCGGGTTCAGGGTCAAGTTCGGGTCCCGAACCCAGACTTTTTTCCGTAGTTCGGGCGAACCCGAACATCCAGGTGTCCGCTCAACTCTAGTGTCTAATTAATTATGTGAGATCTAACGTTAAAACCACTTGATCTTACCGGATCTAACGAATATCTATTAGCCTGAATGATTTTTGCCCAGAAAATTTGATAAGGGGGGGCCAACCCATCCATATGTACCACCTAATATCTAATTTTGTATGTGGAATATCTCAGAAATCTTACCGGATCTAATGAATATCTATTAGCCTGAATGATTTTTGGCCCAAAAAATTGATAAGTGGGGCCAGCATGCATGAATCTATGTATTGTCACCGGCGCCGCTGCCGCCCACTATTCAGATGGCCGGCCCCCTGGTGAGCGTCGGTCATCTGAATAACAGCAGTTGTTTGGTTTTTGGAAGTGTCTATTAGAGCCAGTGGCTCTGATAGGCTTCCCGATTACAGCCTGTGGGCTGTAATCGGCTTCCAAATAGTACGGGGTGTGTGTTCCCTGGTTAACACTGACACGTGTCTTAGCCAATCAAATTCACCGGGTCTGGTTACATAGTTAGTCAGGTTGAAAAAAGACACAAGTCCATCCAGTTCAACCACAAAAAACAAAATAAAAAAACACAGTAAAACCCTATACACCCATACCGATAACCTGATTGGCTGAAGCGACATCGAGGGCGGGAGAAGACATTGAGGGATTGTGGAGGGAGGATGGCTGACCCCGAGAAGGGTAAGTGCCAGGCGGGGGGGGGGGGGGGGGGCAATCTGGCAGAATTTTACGGGACAAACTAGTGGCAATTGATGGGCACAGTGGCAACAGTTAATGGCATGGCACAGGGGCAACAATTAATGGCATGGCACAGTGGCGACAATTGATGGGCACAGTGGTGACAATTGAAGGGCACAGTGGTGACAATTGATGGGCACAGTAGCGACAATTGATGGCATGGCACAGTGGCTGTGTTTGATGGCATGGCACAGTGGGGACAATTGATGGGCACAGTGGGGACAATTGATGGGCACAGTGGGGACAATTGATGGGCACAGTGGCGACAATTGATGGGCACAGTGGCGACAATTGATGGCATGGCCCAGTGGCAACAATTGATCGGCACAGTGGCGACAATTGATGACACAGTGGCTGCATTTGATGGCATGGCACAGTGGCGTCAATTGATGGCATGGCACACTGCCGACAATTGATGGCATGGCACAGTGGCGACAATTGATGGGCACAGTAGCTGCTTTTGATGGGCACAGTGAGGCTGCAATTGATGTTTTTTTTCGTTTGCGCCCCCCCAAAAATTTTAAGCACCAGCCACCACTGCTGCATATACAAACTTATTTCACTCTTGTGGGTTTAGTAACACTTAAGCATCCTTGACTGACCACTGCATCTACAGTCCTCAACGATGCCTGATCAATGATGTCCTCAATGCTAAGAAATACAGGCAGATACTTATCCATCATGCCATACCATCAGGGAGGTGTGTGATTGGCCCCAAATTTATTCTGCAGCAGGACAATCCCAAACATACAGCCATTGTCAATAAGAATTATCTTCAGTGTAAAGAAGAACAAGGACTCCTGGAAGTGATGGTTTGGCCCTCACAGAGCCCTGATCTCAACATCATCGGATCTGTATGGGATTACATGAAGAGACAGAAGGATTGAGGGCAGCCCACATCCACAGAAGAAAATCTGTGGTTAGTTCTCCAAGATGTTTGGAACAACCTACCTGACAAGTTCCTTCATAAACTGTGTGCAAGAATTGATGCTGGTTTGAAGCCAAACGGTGGTTTCACCAACTATTGATTTGATTGAGATTTTTGTTCACTTTTTGGAAAGTGATAAAAAATAAACAATTAAAATATATATTTCCAAAGCATTCTTATTTTACAGCATTTCTTAACACCTGCCTAAAACATTTGCACCGTACTGTATATATCTAGTTTGCCTATGTAGATGTTAAGGAGTGCCTTTTATTATGTCAGCATAGAGTAGAGTGACCTTTGGATACAAACCATTTTCTATACATCACATTTTCCATGCTGTCCTGTCCTTGTAATTGCCAGGCAGTCCTTCCTGTGCAATGTATTGTGAGGAAGCTGCTTCCTGGCCTTTTGCCCAGTCCTATGTTCGGCCTGCCCCCTACCGCCTGTTGCCTCGATCAGCCGTGACCCTCACACATGGCGCCACGGGGACCCCCTTTGTTGTCAGAGGGCCTGAAGGGGAAACACAACTATTTTGTTTAAAAATTCTTCTGTGTGACGCAGCTGAAAATTTCATTCTGATAACGGCTCTTCCTAATCGGCTTTTGAGTCTTTCTCATTTTTATCCCTGACCCCTCCATTGAGTCGCCTAACGTAGACGTAGAGTCTGCGCCAGATGGAATATTCCACCTCCTGTTACGTGACTCCGAAGTCTGTTTCCGCTGTTCAGGCAATGCTTTGAATTCCAGCCAAGATATGGAATCAAAGCTCATATCTTTATAATAAAAAATAAAACAAAGGACAACACAATATTTTGACTGAATTCGTGTGAGGGGTCAGACATGACCGATGCTAAAAAGGGAATTATACCAGACATAGCGGAGCACAGGCATGCTGAAAATTCAATAGGGCTTACCATGAAACCTGGCATTAAGGAAGTCCACACTCACTGAGAGGGACACTGTTATGCCAGAGGTGATGCAGTTCTTATGCCGCGTACACACGATCATTTTTCGGCATGAAAAAAAACGAAGTTTTTCGGCATGTAGAAAAAAAGTATTTTTTTCCAACTTTATCATTAAAACAACGTTGCCCACACACGATCGTTTTTAAAAAATGCTCTAGGAAAGCGTGGTGACGTACAACACGTACGACGGCATTATAAAGGGGAAGTTCCATGCGAATGGCGCCACCCATGGGGCTGCTTTAGCTGATTCTGTGTTAGTAAAAGACGATTCGTGCTTTTCTGTCTGTTTCAGCGTGATGAATGTGCTTACTCCATTACGAAGGGTAGTTTTACCTGAACGAGCGCTCTCGTCTCATAACTTGCTTCTGAGCATGCGCTGGTTTTTAATGTCGTTTTAGCCCACACACGATCATTTTTTACAACCTGAAAAACGGCATCGTTTAAAACGTCGTTAAAAAATGCAGCATGTTCGAAAAAAAATGTTGTCGTTTTTCAGAACACGAAAAATGATGTGAAGCCCACACACGATCATTTTAAATGAAAAAAATATAAAAGAAAAATTGCGCTAATCATGTGAAAAGATAAATATAGAGTATAGCAGCCAGCACCAACAATGGAACAATGTTGTATACAAAAAATAAAAAAAAAGAAGAAAAAGTGCAGCGATAAATTGTATATGGTAAAAAAACATATAAATAAAATGTTTTTGCAATAAGCAAATACAGTGCTCACAACCAAGTGAGAATAAATTAGACCTACTTAGGTGAACAAATATAAATACCTAGAGGTATGTGACAAAAAGACTTAGTTAGACTTACCGGTGACGGTATTTCTAAGAGCCTTTCAGGACAACCTTGGAGAGAGCGCAGCTCCGCCTCTTCATTAGGAAACACATGCTAGTCTTTAAAAGCCCTCCTCTTCCACCATGGCCTCAGTTATTGTGGTCCGACTCTCTGGAAGACAAAGCACAGAAACCACAACACCATGATAGATTTTATAACTTATTTAACATTTAGGGAGGGAAATAGCGGTTGTCCTGAAAGGCTCTTAGAAATACCGTCACCGGTAAGTCTAAGTCTTTCTCCAGTCGCCTTTCAGGACAACCTTGGAGAGGATAAACAAGTAACTTACCCTAGGGTGGGACTACTGCTTGCAGAACCTTTCTGCCAAAGGCTCGGTCTGTGGCAGACAATAGGTCCAACCTGTAGTGCCTTAGGAACGTTGAGTAGTTGCTCCAAGTGGCGGCCTTGCAGATCTGCTCAGGTGTAGCACCAGCCCTTTCGGCCCAGGAGACTGCAGTTGACCTTGTTGAGTGTGCCACAATACCTGAGGGAGGCACGACTCCTTTGGCTTTATAGGCTTCTGTAATAGCAAGTTTAAGCCATCTGGCTAATGTACTTTTGGATGCTTTTTCCCCTTTACGGGGACCTGAGAAAGCTACAAAGAGAGCATTTGACTTTCTGAAATCTCTGGTGACTGAAAGAAACTGTAAAAGACACCTTTTCACGTCTAGCGTATGGAATGCTTCTTCTCCAGCATTAGAAGGGTTTAAAGAAAAAGTGGGTAAAACTATTTCCTGTGACCGGTGAAATTTTGATGACACTTTCGGAAGGAATGAAGGATCCGTCTGAAGGATCACTCGGTCTGGAAAAATTCTTAGGAAGGGTTCGGTGATGGCCAGAGCTTGGAGCTCACTGATTCGTCTTGCTGACGTAATAGCCACCAAAAAAACTGTTTTGAGGATTACGTTTTTTAAAGAAATATTCTCCAACGGTTCGAACGGAACTCCCGTCAAACCTTGTAGTACAACCAATAAGTCCCAACTGGGAAAACTTTTGAGGGTCACTGGTCTATTTAGAGCTAGTGCCCTAAAAAACCTGGAAATTAAAGGTTCTCTAGACAGAGTTTTTTCCAAATAAACAGAAAGAGCCGCTACCTGTGTTTTTAAGGTACTGGCTGCAAGTCCTTTTTCCATTCCTTCATGGAGAAATTCTAGTACTGAGACCACACTCTTAGTTTGAAAAACCTTGGAAGAACACCATGAATTATACTTCTTCTATACTTTAAGATAAATTGATCTTGTTACCTCCTTCCTACTGGACAGAAGAGTTTTTACAACCTTGTCAGACAAGCCTTTGTTTTTCAAAATGTCTTCCTCAGAAACCAAGCGCTTAGATGTAACCTGTCTGTTTCTGGATGACACACAGATCCCTGTGTTAGAAGGTCCTTCTTGGGAGGCAACTTCCATGGAGGTTTCGCGGCCAGGTTCAGTATGGTTGCAAACCAAGGTCTCTTTGGCCAAAAGGGAGCAATCAGAATTAGGTCTGTTTTCTCTTCTCTGAATTTCCTTAGGACCAACGGAATCAAGGGAAAGGGGGGAAAGGCGTAGCACAGATGGTAATCCCAGGGATGAGCTAGAGCATCTATGCCTATCGCCTGGTCTTCTCTGTGGAGAGAAAAGAAGTCTTGGACCTTCGTGTTTTGCTGACTGGCAAAAAGGTCTACTTGGGGATGTCCCCATTCCTTGGAGATCATGTTGAAAATCTCCTGACTTAGACTCCATTCTGCTTCTACTACTTTCCTTCTGCTCAGAAGATCTGCCAACAGATTTTGGGATCCTTTTAGGTGGATTGCTGACAAAGAGGCCACATTTTTCTCCGCCCAGGTCAGTAACTGATTGGCCAGTTCCATCAATCCCTGGCTCCTGGTCCCGCCTTGTTTGGTCACATAGGCCACTGTTGTGGTGTTGTCCGACAAAATTTGAACATGACAACCCCTCAGCATTTGTTGAAAAGCCAGGAGACCCATGAAAATGGCCTTTAGCTCTCGCCAATTTGATGACCTCCTTGCCTCCACTTTGGTCCATGACCCTTGTGCGGTCTGTCCATCCAGATGAGCTCCCCATCCCCACGAACTTGCGTCTGTTGTCAGACGCTTGTCCGAGGGAAGGACCCATGAGAGACCTTTTGTGAGATTGGAAGGATTTCTCCACCACCAGAGGGCCCGTTTTACTTTTGATGTTAAAGAGAAAGTTTTCTCCAGTGATTCTTGGTGAGACCACACCTGTAAGATGTTCCTCTGTAGGGGTCTGGAATGAAGCCTTGCCCATTGAACGGCAGGAATTGAGGCCGTGAGCTGGCCTAGGACTGCCATGGCAGTCCGTACTGACACTGAAAGATTCGTTTGAATCTGGCTCACCGCAGAAACTACTTTTTCTACCTTTTCTTGAGGGAGAAACACCTTCTGAAGAACTGAATTGATGGTGTAACCGAGGAACCTCATCTCCTGTGAAGGGTCTAGGTTTGATTTTTCTAGATTCAATATCCACCCCAGGCTCTCGAGATGAGCCTGGGACATCTGGAGATCTGAAACCAGCTGATCCCTTGAACCTGCAAAGAATAGGAGGTCGTCCAGATAAGGAACAACTGAGACCCCCCTCAGTTTCAGAGGCTCCAAGGCTTCCGCCATCACTTTTGTAAAGATCCTTGGTGAGGACGAGAGGCCGAACGGCAGAGCCCTGAATTGTAGGTGCCACATTGAAGTTCCCAAGTTTATTGCCAAGCGCAGAAACTTTTGTGAGGCCTGCGCTATTGGCACATGTAGGTACGCATCTCTTAGATCCAGAGAGGCCATGAAGCACTCTGGTGTTAATAACTTTGTGATGGAATGGATGGTGTCCATACGGAAGTGCTTGTACCTTATAGTTTTGTTCAGGATCTTCAAGTTCAAAATTAGGCGAAATTTGCCTGAAGGCTTTTTTACCAAGAATATGTGGGAGTAAAACCCTCTTCCCTCCTGATCTTTTGGGACTTGGACAATAACTTCCTGTTGGATCAGATCCTTTAGAAGGTTCATCATTGCGGAAGCTTTTTTCTGATCCCTTGGTAGGGCTGTCACATAAAACCTGCAAGGAGGCCACTCTGAAAACTCCAGATTGTATCCTTGTGCAACGATGTTTTTCACAAAGGGGCTCTTGGTCAGAAGGCTCCACTGAGAAGAGAAAGCGCACAGTCTTCCCCCCACAGGAGTCAGACTGTCACTTGTCTTTTGAGGACTGATCTTGGGGCGACTTAAAGAGGATACCTCCTCTTCCCCTACCTCTTTGAGGAAACCAGCGCTTTTTGTTTTCCTCTTTTTTGGAGGTTTGTGGAAAAGAACGAAAATTATTTTTAATAGGTTGTTTTTTCTTAGCCGGGAAAGCCTTCTTTTTGTCGGCTGTTCGATCCAGAACTTTTTCAAGATCAGGCCCAAACAGTAAGTCCCCTGAGAAGGGTAACCCGCAGAGTTTGATTTTAGAGGCTGTATCCCCTGTCCAGGTCTTAAGCCATACTGCACACCTGGCTGAGTTCACCAGAGCAGAAGATCTAGCTGACAACTTAATTGATTCAGCTGACGCATCAGCCATGTACCTGATTGATTTTAAAATCAATGGAAAAGATTCCAAGATATCCTTCCTTGGTGTACCAGCTTCTACATGGTTCCTCAGCTTTTCCACCCAACACTCCAAGTTTCTTGCCACCACTGTGGAGGCCATTGCAGGTTTTAGACTGAGAGAAGTAGAGTCCCAAGCTTTTTTTAACAGGGAGTCCGCTCTTTTGTCCATGGGATCTTTTAGTACCCCCATGTCTTCGAACGCAAGATCCGTGCGTCGAGACACCTGGGAAAAGGCAGCATCTACTTTTGGCTTTTTATTCCAGGCTTCAGAGTCCTTATCTTCAAAGGGGAATGTTTTCCTTAGACTTTTAGAAAAGAAGGGGCCCCTTTCTGGATCTTTCCAGTCTTTTTTAATAGTATCTGATACTACTTTGTGAACTGGAAAAACTTTGTGTTTTGGAGACATCCAGACCCTGGTACATTTTGTCGTGAAGAGACAAATGTACCTCCTCTTCTTGAATATCAAGCGTAGTATAAATTGCTTCAAGAAGATCATCTACTTCATCTAGAGAGACTTTGTATCTGGAACTTCTGTACTCTCCTTCCTCTTCCTCCTCATCTGAATCCCTGAGCGAGCGAAGAGTACTCGTCCCTTCATCCCCTGAATCCACAACCTCTGACCTCGGAAGCTTTTGGGCTGGGTGGTAAACGTTGGGGTTCAGCTTGCGCTGCTGGATTCTGAACCAACATAGATTTGTACTGAAGAAAATAGAACTTTATATTGCTGGGATGTTTCTTCTTCTACTAAATCCTTAATACAGGATTTGCACATTGCCTTCTGCCATGAATCTCTAAGAGGGTTTCTGCAGGAAGGACATTTCCTTTGAGTTGGTGGCTTTTTAGTTTTTGGTTTCTCCTAAAACACACAGAAAAAGGGTATTTTACAATTGGAAAACCAAATAGGTTTTTTACAAAAAAAGGAAAAAACCGCCACCACTTTAAAGGGAAGATGTGAAGAAAAAGATCCACAGCTTAAAACATATCACCACCCAGTGAAACTGCCAGGGACCGAGAGAAGTTACCTCTGACCCTGCAGTACAGGCTCCCTTAAGGAGGACAGATAACAAACACCACATAAGCCCAATAGTAAAGATAGAGGCACCGCTGTACCCCTCTACCTGGGCCTGAGCAGCGTCTGAGGCGCCTGTCTCCGCCATGGCTGTTGGTTCCCCTTCCATCGCCGAGAGAAACACAGCCGGGACTGAATGATTTTTAAATCTTCCCGGGTCCGCGCGTCATCAAAGATGTCCGGAACCGGAAGACGCCGCTCTTAAGCCTGTCCCCTGACCCCTGCGTTACTAGGCGACGTGGACCACGCGTCGCCACGCCTCTGCAGGAAGCCGCGCCGCTGTGCATGACGTCACCCGCCCGCCAGGACCCGGGACCGACATGCGGCGTTTCCTATACAAACACCGCAAAACGCGGTAATGTACCGCCCGGCCACCTGAGCCAGAACAGCGGACCCCTGGGCACTCAGCGCCGCTTCCTGGAGAGCCTTCACTCCACTGAGCAGGGAGAGGCTGGAGACTCCGGAGGACCCCCCCCCCCTTAGGGGGGCCTGGGATGGCCGCTGCACACCCAGCAGATACAGATAAGGTAAGCTTACCCCTCCAACCTTGGAAAGAGCGC
Source organism: Rana temporaria (assembly GCF_905171775.1). Taxonomy (NCBI): domain Eukaryota; kingdom Metazoa; phylum Chordata; class Amphibia; order Anura; family Ranidae; genus Rana; species Rana temporaria. The sequence continues at coordinate 145,575,761 of NC_053497.1, read as the reverse complement.
AGCACCCCTGGTCCACAAGCATGCGCTTCCACCATGGCAGAGGAAACACAATAACTGAGGCCATGGTGGAAGAGGAGGGCTTTTAAAGACTAGCATGTGTTTCCTAATGAAGAGGCGGAGCTGCGCTCTCTCCAAGGTTGTCCTGAAAGGCGACTGGAGAAAATATGATACATGTAAATACCAATATGTACCACAAGGGTGATATAAATAAAAAAAGTCCAATACTAATAAAAGGAACTATTCCTGTTGCAGAAAGTCCAAATAAGAAACAGAAAAAACGTCATTGAGGTAGACTAAGTTAGAAAAAACATGTGAGGCGAGTCGTCTCAAAGCACGAATCAGATGCACGATCCGTAGTACAATCCAATAATGATTTGAACGGATGAGAGAAGTCACATCAAGGTATCAATCTCACGGGATCAGCCAAAACATCCAAATGGTAAATGTAAAAGATGGATACTCTTACCAGATAAGGTGGACACACTCGTCAGCGACGGTGTGTCAATCGGGCATGTACGAGCTCCTCAAAGCGGTAGTAACAGCCGATGAAATTGTTGATAATCACTATCAGAAGTCGAATGTATCCAATTTGAGGTAAATCCCTGAAGGAATCCTTACAGATGGTAGCAGGTGTACATGTTCAGTAGCAGGTGTACATGTTCAGTCATAGGAACATGCAAGGAAAAGGAAAACAGCTCCACATGGTGTAGTTATTCCCAATAAAAAAAGCCTTTATTAGGCATGGATAAATACAATAAAAGCAAACAAAAAAAATTGATAAAAGGGTACAAGTCTTTTGAAGAGACCAATACAGGTGATCACATAGGAAGAAATAATGCAGCGTGGTAAGCAGGTAGCCACTAGCTCTTCAACTGGGGCAACATACCTCTAGGTATTTATATTTGTTCACCTAAGTAGTAAGTAATTTATTCTCACTTGGTTGTGAGCACTATATTTGCTTATTGCAAAAACATTTTATATATATGTTTTTTTACCATATACAATTTAGCGCTGCACTTTTTTCTTTTTGATCATTTTAAATGACATTTTTTTAAAAAGTCGTTGTTTTTTTCATGCCGAAAAATTATCGTGTGTACGCGGCATTAGGCTTGCGGGACAGGATGGGGCCACTGACATGGACATTTGGTGCCTCCATATGACATTTGGTGCCTCCATAGGACTATTTCAGGCATGTCTTTAACTCCCTGACCCTAATGTTATACACACGACCGTTTTTCGGGTGCTAAAAAATGTTTTTTTTTTTTTTGTAATGTCATTAAAAACGATCGTGTGTGGGCTCCAGAGCATTTTCACGTTCTAAAAAATTACCATTAAAAATTTCGAACATGCTCTATTTTTTTACAACATTTTTAACGTTGTCTTTTTTAAGGTTGTAAAAATGGTCGTGTGTGGGCTTTAATGACATGAAAAAAAACGTACATGCTCAGAATCAAGTTATGAGATGGGAGCGCTCGTTCTGGTAAAACTAGCATTCGTAATGGAGTAAGCACATTCATCACGCTGTAACAGACTGAAAAGCGCAAATCGTCTTTTACTAACACAAAATCAGCAAAAGCAGTCCCAAGGGTGGCCCCATCCGCATGGAACTTCCTCTTTACAGTGCCGTCGTACGCGCTTTGCTAGAGCATTTTTTCCACGATCGTGTGTAGGCAAGGCCATTTTAATGATAGAGTTGAAAAAAAAAACGTTTTTTTCTAGACCCTTAACCACCTTACTACCTGCCGCCGTCAATTGACGGCGGCACAGTAGCACAATTGTTTTGACAGGACGTCATATGACGTCCTCGTCTTTTAGAGCCGTTAGGGGGAGCCCGCCGCATTACTGGGAACACGATGCGCAGCCATCGCGGCCGCTGGGCACCCGCGATTGCCCATTAACTGAGCAGGACCGTGGATCTGTGTGTGTAAACACAGAGATCCATGTCATGTCAGGGAGAGGAGACCGATGCTGTGTCCCTTGTACATAGGGACACAGATCGGTCACCTCCCCAGTCAGTCCCCTCCCCCTACAGTTAGAATCACTCACTGGGCTACACATTTAACCCCTTCCTCGCCCCCTAGTGTTAACCCCTTCCCTGCCAGTCACATTTCTACAGTAATCAGTGCATATTTATAGCACTGTATAAATGTGAATGGTCCCAAAAATGTGTCAAAAGTGTCCAATGTGTCCGCTATAATGTCGCAGTCCCAATAAAAATCGCAGATCGCTGCCATTCCTAGTAAAAAAAAAAAAAATCATAAAAAAAAATATACGCTTATTGTGATTTTTATAAAAAAAATGTTTTACCAAAAATATGTAGGAGAATACGTATTGGCCTAAACTGAGAATTTTTTTTTTTTTTTTAATGGGATATTTATTATAGCAAAAAGTAAAAAATAGTGTTTTTTTCAAAATTGACGCTCTTTTTTTGTTTATAGCACAAAAAATAAAAACCGCACAGGCGATCAAAAACCACCAAAAGAAAGCTCTATTTGTCGGGAAAAAAATGACGTAAATTTTGTTTGGGAGCCACGTTGCACGACCGCGCAATTGTCAGTTAAAGCGACGCAGTGCCGGAAGCTTTTGACTTTTGTGAGATACTGTATGTAATGCCTTGTACACACAATCTGAATTTCCGATGGACTTTTTCCGTGGGATATTACGATCGTGTGTAAGCCCCATCTGAGTTTTTTCATCGGAAATTCCGATGAATTCCATCGGAGTTTAGATACAGAACATGTTCTATTTTTCTCCGATGGAATTCCGATGAGATTTGCCCGGGCAAAAGCCCAATCGTGTGTACGGGGCATTAGGCATGTTTCAGTCTTGATCAAAGTATGTTGGTTTTAGGCATTAGGTATGAGCAGATATTGATCCCATAATCTTTTGATTAAATATATATTTTTTTATATTTGTATATCTCTGTATTTGTCTTGTAGTCCTGATGGGGGGAGGGGCGTGTTTTGCGTATTTTGCACCCGAACCATGTTGGTTGTGTTGTGTCTCTTTGAATTTGGTCTAGCGCTCTTTCATTTGATTTTAGCTTTTAGAATATGATAGCCAGCACTGGGGACTTTGTCCATCGATCCTGTTTAGTGTTGATGGTTTATTTTGTTGTTCATCCCACGACCTGAAAGAGAGAAAGCTAAATGTGTGTTTGGTTCACTTTGCTTTTTCTCATCAATGTACAAGGCTTAAAGGAGTTGTAAATACATTTTTTTTGCTGAAATGACTGTTTACAGGGTATAGAGACATAATAGTTAACTGATTTCTTTTAAAAATGATTAAAAATAGATAAAAATCAATCATATAATGTACCTACAGTTTCTAGTTTCGTTTTTGCATGTTGTTTCCTGCCTCTGTGATGTACAGAGCCACAGAGCCAATACAGGGCAGTGACGGTTTGGAAAACGAAACTGATTGGTGCTGTGGGGTTTTAGACACACAGTAATCACACCTCCTTGATTAGTGACCACAGAGCGAAAGCTCCCAGTACTGTGGTTATCGGGAAACAGACAACCAGGAAGTGTGGAGATCAGAGAAGAATTACAGCAACTTGAGAGCAAAAACGAACAATGAGGACATGAAAACAGCACTGCAATAATGTAAAGGAAGCTATTAAGATAAACAAAAAAATCCTTTACAAACCCTTTAAGGCACAGGAAGAGTTCTGTTTTTTTTTCAGGAGGAATACAAGACAAAATGTAAATCTTTCAGGCACTGCGTAGACACAATTAACATTTCTAGACTTATTAGATGGTATGTAGCCCCCCCTTACTTTCAGTATGGGCACTACGCTAAAGTTAGTGGGGAATGGGAGAGTTATTTTGCTCCCATTCGCAATTTGTTAAATTTGGGCTGCTGTCATTCCAGAACTGTCTTGTAGGTCAGTCTGCGCTCCAGGGGTGTTGGTTCCACCCCTGGGCGACAGGTGGCGCTAGAGGGGTTCTGGCAGAGCCGCTTTTTCCCAGCAGCCAATTAGAGGAGTTTTCCCTCGCGGAGCATGCTGTGGAGGAGTATATCTGTGGCAGACGCCATTTTTCTTGGTCCTTCGCGGGATCCAGGTGCGGCACCCACCTTCAGGGTGCGCGCATCCAACGAACCCCGGCGATGGCCTACCAGGCCGGGGTCGCATTCTACACGGAGTTCCATGTTCCTGAGAGGGGCCCCAGTGGCTTACTGGGTCCCCAGTTCTATTGAAAAGATTCCAGGCTGGGTGCCGCTCGATTGGGGGGTCGGCTTGAGGAGAAGCCGGTGGCAGGTTATCCAACAGGGCTTGACCGGAATGTTGACAGGTACACTATTGCTGTCATCCGGTGACATATGCTTAATCTACTGGGAGGATTCGCTCAATCTCAATCTGTTCATTTAGCTCATTTAAGTAATTGGCCTGTGGCAGAGGCCTGATCCTCCCAGAAACCTAAAGTGACACTTCGGCTGCCAGGCTCGTGATAGGAGTCTGTCCGGGGGCACTTCACCCACTCTGGCTAGAGTGGGGACAAATTTGACATTGATACTACTGTGAGAGCAGGATTGCTCGGTTCATATCCAGGCCTGATACTGCAAAATTCTCTCTCTCGCTTCATCAACCTTTTCTCCCTATTTGATGTTGATGTTGGCCATGTTGGGCCTGGAAATAAAGCATTTGAAAACTTTTATTCAATGACTGGACATTCGCTCACTACTCTACTCATCAAATACACCCCTAGACAACACTGAGGTAACTTAATACGCCGATCACAACAACAACCAGCGGCTCCTTTGGGGGTAGCGCTACAGGTATATTTTCACTTTTTGAGCTCAGGCCCACTTTAAGCAACCATGCATGGAGAGATATGTTTACTGGATAGGAGTTCAGGCAATTTGCTCAATCATCCAGCATTTAGTGCACTTTAACCAATCTCCATATTTTTGTGTACTTGATGGTAATTTTCAGCCCTGGATTGTCTCTCTCCATCCCTGCCTTATCAGAAGAAATAAACAGAGAATTAGACAAAACTTTCCAGCCTGCTCAGTCTCTAATGAGGCTGACCCCGGCCTCCCGAAGACCACAAATATCATCACTCACATCCCATGCATGAGAAAACTCACTGGATTTTGCCCAAAAAAAAATCTGTGCTGAGATAGTTTTGACATGTGTTTGGTCAGTTTTACACTTTTAATGCGTCTATGATCAAAGAATGTAAACATATAAAAAGTTTGTAGAAAGAATTTTCCGCACTCAATGAATTGTGGATTACAGCAAAAGTGATTCAGCACCTCGGTAAAAGATTAGTGAAGAAATCAATTCTGCATTACTTGAGTGAACATATCATTAACTTACTTGTTGCTCAACATTTTGGAATGTATCGGAGCGCTGTAAAAATGGAACCTGGGTATGGACACAAGGGACTGTGCTAGAGGAGTCTAGAAGACTCTGACAACTCTGAAATGACGTATGCTGTGCTGCAGATCTATTTTGACTAACAACCCCTGCATCTGAGATATTACCGGTTGTGTTGGGTACATGGCCCCCTGCAGCACTCTTGATCACTTCAGGATGCAGCAGGCTAAGGAGCCATCTTCTACTAGAAGAGGAAAATCAGGATCAGATTAAGATCATTATATTGCCTAGTGCTGAGGATTTTGGTGTGCTCTAAATAAAATGAAAAAAAAAAAACAATTGTTTGTTAAAACAAATAAAATACAATAGGGGGGGGTAAGAAAGAGAGGGAGTGAGATAGAGGACGGATGAATAAGAGAAGGAGGGGGGTGAGAGAGGGGGTAAGGGGGTGAGAGGGGTGTTTAGAGAGAAAGAGGGGGTGAGAGAGGGGTGGTTAGAGAGAAAGAGGGGGTGAGAGAAAGAGAGGGGATAAAAGAGAGAAAGGGGGGTGAGAGAGGGGTTGTTAGAGAAAAAGAGGTGGAGGGGGTGAGAGAGGGGTGGTTAGAGAGAAAGAGGGGGAAGGGGGTGAGAGAGGGGTCTTTAGAGAGAAAGAAGGGGTGGGAGAAAGAGGGGATAAAAAGAAAGAAGGAGGGGGTGAGAGAGAGGGGTGTTAGAGAGAGAGAGAAAGAGGGGGATGGGATGAGAGAGAGAGAGAGAGGTGGTTATAGAGAACGAGGGGAGAGAGGGGTGTTTAGAGAGAAGGAGGGGGTGAGAGAGGGGTGGTTAGAGAGAAAACGGGGGTGAGAGAAAGAGAGGGGATAAAAGAGAGAAAGGGGGGTGAGAGGGGTTGTTAGAGAAAAAGAGGTGGAGGGGGTGAGAGAGGGGTGGTTAGAGAGAGAGAGAGAGAGAGGGGGAAGGGGTGAGAGAAGGGTGGTTAGAGAGAGAGAGAGGGGGAGGGGGTGAGAGAGGGGTGGTTAGAGAGAAAGAGGGGGAAGGGGGTGAGAGAGGGGTCTTTAGAGAGAAAGAAGGGGTGGGAGAAAGAGGGGATAAAAAGAAAGAAGGAGGGGGTGAGAGAGAGGGGTGTTAGAGAGAGAGAGAAAGAGGGGGATGGGATGAGAGAGAGAGAGAGAGAGAGAGAGAGAGAGAGAGAGAGAGAGAGAGAGAGAGAGAGAGAGAGAGAGGTGGTTATAGAGAAAGAGGAGGTGAGAGAAAGAGATGGGATAAAAGAGAGAAAGGGGGGTGAGAGAGGGGTGGTTGGAGAGAAAGAGGGGGAGGGGGTGAGAGAGGGGTGGTTAGAGAGAGAGGGGGAGGGGTGAGAGAGGGGTTAGAGAGAGAGAAAGAGGGGGATGGGATGAGAGAGAGAGAGGTGGTTAGAGAGAAAGAGGGACAAGAGAGAGGGGTGGTTAGAGAGAAGAGAGAAGTTATTTTCGGCCCTTCACCCAGCTTCTCAACTAGCTGGCTGCATGGGATAAGAGGTAAGAAGTCAGCACCCCCGCTTCTCAACTTTAATGTGACATTTAATTTTGCTTAGGGCCCCAGGGAGGTCAGGATCGGCACTGGACAGGACTCTAGAGTCACAAGTTAGGCACTGATAGGGAACAAGGCAGGTTCTAATGGGGCGCACGGAGGGTGCAAATTGGAGATGGCGAAAAAAAAAATCTGACAGAGGTTATAACCCTTGCTTACTTCATTCAAAATGTAAAATAATAAGTTTTGCCTATAGTTCTATTTTAAATTCCCCAATCCAAAGACTGATGGATGCCAAGTGTTTTCTGGCAGTGAATATATATAACCAATCAGATTTGGTTTTATTACAATCATGTTATATGGATATTGTCTAATTGTTATGTTATAACACATTTCTGAATAATTCAGAATAAAACCAAATTATTTAATTAAAAAATGCATTGTTTTGTTTGTTGCAACGCCCATAAGTCAGTTTTAGACTAATTACATCAATTGTCTTTTATAAGGCTTCTTTCAGATAGGCGGGCGGGGGAGGGGGGGGGCTAAGTTGCGATGTTTGGGACGGTAAAAATAGCTTCCGTTTTGATGCCCCCTTGGCCACCTACCCTAATCCTAAAAAATTGCATTTTTAGCTCGGGGTGCACAGTTTGACAGGTGGCACTGTCTGTCAAACTCAGCCAGTGGCCCGGATTCAGATAGCAGTTACGACGGCGTATCTCGGAGTGTGCGGGGTCGTATTTATGCGACTGATTCATAGAATTAGTTACGCATAGATTTCCCTAAGATCCGACCGGCGTAAGTGTCTTACACCGTCGTATCTTAGGCTGCATATTTACGCTGGCCGCTAGGTGGCGCTTCCGTATATTTACGCGAGGAATATGCAAATTAGGTAAATACGCCGATTCAGAAACGTACGTCCGCCCGGCGCATTTTTTTACGTATTTTACGTTGGGCTTTTTCCGGCGTAAAGTTACCCCTGCTATATGAGGCGTATCCTATGTTAAGTATGGACGTCGTTCCCGCGTCGAATTTTGAAAATTTTACGTTGTTTGCATAAGTCGTTCGCGAATAGGGCTGTACGTAAGTTACGTTCACGTCTAAAGCATTGACGATTTACGGCGTAATTTTTGAGCATGCGCACTGGGATTTTTTTCGTAAAAAACGTCAAATACGTGGGGTCACAATTAATTTAAGTAAAACACGCCTACATCATCCACATTTGAAGTAGGCGGGCTTACGCCGGACCACATACGTTACGCCGCCGTAACTTAGGGTGCAAGTTCTTTCTGAATACGGAACTTGCGCCCTAAATTACGGCGGCGTAACGTATCTGAGATATTTTACGCCCGCCGAGAGATACACCATTGTATCTGAATCCGGGCCATTGAGTTCAATGCGGTGCATCACAACTGTGAGCCGAACTCTCATTTCACAGTTGCGGCATGATCCCGAAATGTAAAATTTGGCAACTTAAAAATAAAAGTAACAAAACACAAACAGGCATTCAGGAGGTGGCAGCAGCGTCTCCTAAATTCCAGTCAGCTGCTGCTATACCGCCCTCTGAAAAGTGATTCACTGCAGAACTCTTTTCAGAGGGAGGTAAGCAGTAATGCAAGTCTGAAATATACAGATCATGAGATCTCTTGATTAAAATGCCTGATGTAAACACTTTTAGAAAATGTTCCAGGATGTGAGGGTTGAATGCAGACTACATGCAGGTGCCAGATTCAGAATATGAACACGCAGAGGACCTTGAGGGATGTACGGTATGTGATTGTCAGAGGAGTTTACAGCAAAATACAGGCGGGCTGAGTCAGCTGTCAGTAAAAGTGCCGGATAGCAAAACAATTGAGGCACGAGGTACCATGTCATGTGCAATGACTTCACTGCTCAGCCAGATCTAGAAATATAGCTTTGGCTGAAAATATCATCGGATGTGCGGAGAAAGGGGAAAATTATAGCAGCAGCAATATCTGACTTCCGTATGTCATATAAAAACCTGTCCAATTATATCAGAATAATAAAGGACTAGAGAAAACGCAAAAAAAGTCCTGATGACAGTATTCAGTACATGAAACCCTCATTTACATTTTTTTGTCTTAATATTTTTCTTCACATTTGCGTGCAGACCAAGCTGTCCAGCAAAAGTTTCAGTTACAAGGGTTTAGACATGTTGCTCACCCCCTAAGGAGCCTCTGGTGAATGTGATCCTATTTCCCCCTAAGAACGCACACAAACAGGCACGCCACATTTTCTGCACTCTTCCACTGGCTCCTAAAAACTGTCTAGAGGGTTTCTTTTTTTATTTATTTACAGTGCATCCAGAATCCCGATCGTTAAAACGGCCTTGCCTACACACGATCGTGAAAAAAAAAATGCTCTCGAAAAGTGCGGTGACGTAAAAACACATATGACGGCACTATAAAAGGGAAGTTCCATTCGGATGGCGCCACCCTTGGGGCTGCTTTTGCTGATTTCGTGTTAGTAAAAGACGATTCACGCTTTTCTGTCTGTTACAGCGTGATGAATGTGCTTACTCCATTACGAACGCTAGTTTTACCAGAACGAGCGCTCCTGTCTCATAGCTTCTGAGCATGCACGTTTTTTTCACGTCGTTAAAGCCCACACACGACCATTTTTTACGACGTTAAAAAAGACAACGTTAAAAACGTTGTGAAAAATTAGAGCACGTTCGAAATTTTTAATGGCCATCGTGAAAAATGCTCTGGAGCCCACACACGATCGTTTTTAATGACATTAAAAAAAACGTCATTTTTTTACAACCCGAAAAACGGTCAAGTGTACGCTGCATAAGAGTTCAGGGAACCAGCTAGATCGCAGGACACAGGCTTTTCAGTCAAAAATAGGTTTATTAACCTACTTGCTTGCCGACCGCCATACACACTTATATGCCGACAGAATGGCACGGCTGGGCAAATGGGCGTATATATACGTCCCCTTTAATTTGCCGGCTGTGTGGTCGCGTGTCCGCAGGTGTCCCGCGATCGGGTCACAGAGCTGAAGATTGAGGAGATGTCAGTGTAAACACAACATCTCCCCGTTCTGCCTAGTGACATGTCACTGATCGTCTGTTCATCGGGAACAGCGAATATCATGTATCCATGCCCTATGACACTGGTTAGCCCTGGAAAGTCTGAAAACTTTTCTTTATTTCTTTGCAAGAACTCCTTTGTCTGCTGACTTTGGATTTTAGATAGGGTATTTGCTACTTGGACACTCTCCACCCCAACCTGAGGCTCAAGTCTTGCACTAGCCAGGGAGGTCATCGGTTCCCTGTCTGTCCAGGGCTTTAACAAGTTTACATGATATATCTGATAAGGTTTCCTATTGCCTGGCTGGTGGACTCTATAATTTACCTCTTCCACTTTTTCCACAACTTCAAAGGGACCTTGCCATCTAGCCAAGAATTTACTTTCCACAATGGGAATCAGCACCGTTACTCGATCCCCCACTTGGAAGTGCTTTATTTTAACAGCCCTATTATAGACCCATCGTTGAGCCCCCTGGGCTTTCTGCAAATGTTCCTTGACTAGTGGCATCACGGTTTGGATCCTTTCCTGCATTTGGGAGACATATTCCAGGACACTCTTATGCTGAACAGGTTCACTTTCCCATTCCTCTTCAATAAAGTCAAACAGTCTGCGATGTCTCCGCCCATACACCATCTCAAAGGGCGAAAACCCAGTGGAGGCCTGGAGCACTTCCCGTATAGCAAACAGGAGAGCTGGTAACAGGCAGTCCCAGTCTTTTCCATCCATTTGTACCACTCTCTTGAGCATAGACTTAAGGGTCTTATTAAAGCGTTCTACCAACCTGTCTGTTTGGGGATGGTAGACCGATGTGCTCAGCTGTTTAATCCGGAACAGCTTGTACACATTGGCCATAACCCTCGACATAAACGGGGTGTCCTGGTCTGTGAGTATTTCCTTGGGAAAACCAGTCCGTGTAAACAACTGGAATAATTCCCGGGCAATGGCCTTAGAGGAGGTATTTCGCAGGGTTTAGCGCCTCAGGATATCGAGTGGCATAGTCGAGAATCACCAGTATGTTGGAGTGACCTCAAACCGACTTTACCAAAGGACCCACTATATCCAAGGCTTGACTGGGACCCCAATTATGGGCAGAGGGACCAAAGGGCTCCAGAAGTGAGCCACCGGAGCGGTCAACTGGCAGGTGGGACAAGAGGTACAGTATTTCTTTACCTCTGCTTTCAGAACTGGCCAGTAAAACCGTGATCTGTACCTTTGTCTTCTCAACTCCCAGGTGTCCCCCTAACACATCATCATGGGCCAGGTCATAAAACCTTTTGTCTATATTGTTGGGGTACCAGCAATTGTTCTACCACATTTTCTCTCACTTAACCCGATACAGCAATTCATTATATATTGCGAAGTGTGGCCACCGCTCATTCGCACCTGGCTCTTGGGGAACCCCATTTACTACTACAATTTGTTCCTGTGCACGGGCCAAAGTGGGGCCCTGCATCTAAACAGTACCAAATGCCCCCTGGGGAACACCCCAATCTGGCAGGGCAGGGGTAGATGCCACTTCCTCATTCTCTTCCCCCAGCATTACCTGAAGTGGGGAAGGTCCCCCCCCCCCCTCAGTGTTCCGATAATTCTGTGGACGACATATCTTTACATTCTCAACAGTATCAGCACTACTTCCATCACCATTAACCAAATCATTAGCATTTTCATCATCTGGATCCACATTAAGAACATTTGGCATTTCAGGGTTATTCCCCTCAACAGCAGGAACAGATGGACTAGTTTCTCCACAGTCTCTGGACCGTTCTCCTTGTTTCCACAGTTTTGTAAACAATGGACAGTCGTGTCCTATTATAACATGCATGATACATGAATTTAACCCATTTTGGAAAAATGCTGTAACATAAAAAAATGTGGAAAAAGTGAAGCGCTGAGAATACTTTCTGGATGCACTGTATTTTTATTGGGAACAATGAACTTGGATTGGGGTAGGGTGCATGGGATCCCTGGATAAACTCCGTGGATAAACTGCAAAATGTAAGAATTTGAGGACTCTTCAACTGCTGGCTGTGCTGCACAAAAAAGTTAAAAGCTACACACAGTTACTATTTTTCAGCACTGGGGTTATCTACTCGCATAGACACAGGATCAACGGTTGCCTCCTGCTGATATCCACAAGGCACTTCTAGTGAGGGAGATGCAGACTCAAACCACCATAGGACAGCTCAAATGTTTTGTGCAAACCGATTGGATTCCCAGAAGTTGATATGCAAATTAGCCCCCAGCTAAGCCTAGCTGGGATCTTGGTGTCTTCCTGAAGACCTCCTTTTGGATCCTGCACAGGGGTCTTCTCCTGCAGGACTGATCCCAGAAACACTGCCCTTAAGCCCCAGGGGCTCAGGGGCATGCCTCCCCAAGGATTGGCTGGAGTCCTGAACAGTGGTCTCCAAACTGTGGCCCTTTACTTGCCTTTATCCGGCCCTTAGGGCTCTATTCCTACCACTGACACCAACAAGGGGGCACTATTCCTTCTTTAGAATGGATAAATATTATCAAGGAAAAAAAGACACAGAATGCTGGTGAATGTCAAGAAAAGATCAATGTTGTCTGGGAGGAGTTGTCTAGATGGAAAGAACGTGAAAAATATACAGAATTGGTAAATAATATGTGGAAATGTGTACATGAGAATGAAGAAAAAAGAGATATATCTGATTTTTAGCATGGTAGGATAATACAGTGGGCCAGAGAAAGATTTCATAGATCTAATTCTTCTGAACCATCTGAGATTATCCAAGATGAACCATATTCCACCTGGGCACATATAAGGTTGGCATCGGGATCAAGAGATATGGGAAAGGTTCATCTCCTTACATCCCACCAACACGGGGGATATCGCCCAGATGCCAGAACAGAACCCAATAAAGGGCATCGAGACGGAAACAGACATAATTAAAAAAAAGGACATTTGAACAGAACTGAGGAATTTGATCAACCAAAGAATGATAGACAGTACTCCAAACATCATTGTGAACAAGCCCCTAACCACAAAGGCAACATACCAGATTACACTAATAAGCTCACACACCAAGGCTCTAATGATACTCCTAGGACAAAGGAGTTGTGTCTGAGCCATCCCTCCAGGGACCACCCCCCCCCCAAAAAAGTAGATGATGTAGCCCCATGATGTTTGGGCAGGGTTGCTATCAAATTTAGTTGTTTTGGCCAATTAGGAGATCAATTGATTCCTCTCTAACTCTGGACTTGTTGCACCCTTTCTCTTCTATCATTGGGTGGCACGATGCTAGTGACATTAAATTAGAGAGGTGATACACAAGAAAGCCTGCAAACAGTTTGCTGAAGACAAGCTGAATAAGGACATGGATTACTGGAACCATGTCCTGTGGTCTGATGAGACCAAGATAAACCTATTTGTTTCAGATGGTGTCAAGTGTGTGTGGCGGCAACAAGGTGAGGAATACAAAGACAAGTGTGTCTTGCCTACAGTCAAGCATGATGGTGGGAGTGTCATGATCTGGGGCTGCGTGAGTGCTGCCGGCACTGGGGAGCTACAGTTCATTGAGGGAACCATGAATGCCAACATGTACTGTGACATACTGAAGCAGAGCATGATCTCCTCCCTTTGGAGACTGGGCTGCAGGGCAGTATTCGAACATAACGACCCCAAACATACCTCCAAGATGACCACTGCCTTGCTAAAGAAGCTGAGGGTAAAGGTAATGGACTGGCCAAGCATGTCTCCAGGCCTAAACCATAATGAGCATCTGTTGGGCATCCTCAAACGGAAGGTGGAGGAGCGCAAGGTCTCCAACATCCACCAGCTCCGTGATGTCATGGAGGAGTGGAAGAGGACTCCAGTGGCAACCTGTGAAGCTCTGGTGAACTCAATGCCCAAGAGGGTTAATAATGGTGGCCACACAAAATATTGCCACTTTTGGCCAATTTGGACATTTTCACTTAAGGGTGTACTCACGTTTGTTGCCAGCAGTTTAGACATTACTGGCTGTGTGTTGAGTTATTTTGAGGGGACAGCAAATTTACACTGTCATACAAGCTGTACACTCACTACTTTACATTGTAGAAAAGTGTCATTTCTTCAGTGTTGTCACATGAAAAGATATAATAAAATAGTTACAAAAATGTGAGGGGTGTACTAACTTTTGTGAGATACTGTATATGTCATGTTTGCTTTCGCTTTTTAATTGACTTGGCATATTTAGGGTAAACGAACAGGTCCTCCTTTTTAGAGTAGGGAGTATAAGGAGCTTATACAAGAGTAACACGGTTAGGTGGTCAGCAAAGAGACCAACCTGGGAAAGAAGCAGCATTATACACAGTATACCTGTCCTTCAGCCCATTTGCTGAACTTTCCCCTGTGGCATATCTCCCAATGCCGATCTTATCCAGGCCAATGTAGTTCCTCCTGACAACCCCTACATCTTTGTGTCCTGAAATCACTAGTCCTCAACAGGAAGAACCACAGCAGATCGCTATGGGATCGATATGCAAATAGCCCAGGGAGTCGAGTTGGATCGACACCAGGCGTCCTACCACAAAGTAAAGTTTTAGCAAATGGCCTGATGGACAGGCATGTAAAATGCTGATTTCTTCTCAGGTTAGTGCCCTTTGTAAATTGATTGAACTCCTGACAGGGTCAATATTCACTCTCCTGCTACATGGTATTGAGGTGCCAGATGACTTTCTGCAAGAGCAGTACTAGATGCCTAAGCAGTCAAGTACCAAGTCCCATGGGGGTTGAGAGACCGAGAGGAGTCTACAGGTGATACTCGAAAAATTTGAATATTGTGCATAAATGCATTTATTTCACTAATGCAACTTAAAAGGTGAAACTAATATATGAGATAGACTCATTACACGCAAAGCAAGATAGTTCAAGCCGTGATTTGTCATAATTGTGATGATTATGGCTTACAGCTCATGAAAACCCTAAATCCACAATCTCAGAAAATTAGAATATCACATGCAATCAATAAAACAAGGATTGTACATAGAACAATATGGGAACAATATACCCAAGCGTCAGGCAGGGGATAATATCAGACGAACCCTCTTATTCATTCAAGCAGCTAAATCCCAACGCATCCCAATTTGCCTCCTCTATCCCTAGACATTAGGAAGGCAGTTGACTCACTTGGCCATATATGCAATATATTCTCCAAAAATTGGGTTTTGGAAAACACTTCCTGACCTGGGTGTCCTCTATGTATAACAATCCGAGGGCATACATTAAATATGCTGGTTACAAATCAGCAATGCTGGATATTAGAAGTGGAACGAGGCAAGGTTGCCCCCTATTCCTGCTTTTCGTCCTACTTACAGAACCTTTAGCACAATCAATTAGATCTTTGCAGACGATATTCCTATTTTCTTATCTTATCCTCACATATCTGCCCCAAACCTTCTAAATATACTAGATACATTTTCACATATTTCTGGGCTTTATGTAAATCCTGCAAAATCAAACGGGTTGAATGCCTCTTTAACACAATCAGACATTCAACAGGCTCAAATCTCTCTACCATTTAATTGGGTTTTTCGCCGAATACCATATTTAGGAGTGCAACTCACATCCTCACTTTCTGACCTTTTTGTTGCCAACTATCTACCTTTGTTTAAACAAGCCACATGCTTTATGAAGCAGTGGTCCTCTCTTCCATTGTCATGGTTAGGACAGATCAATACCATAAAAATGTCAATATTGCCAACGTTTTTATACATGTTTCGGGTACTTCCCATTTCCTTACCGTCATACTTCTTACGACTCACACAACGTAGAGTTATGTCTTTCAATTGGGGTAACATCAAACCTTGCATACCCAAGTCTACTCTATCTTAACAAAACGTGTGGGGGGTTGGGGTTACCAACTTCTCTTCTTATTACCATTCAGCACAAATATGAATATTAACTAAATACCATTCAATAGTGGAAACACCCCTGTGGGTTGCTATTGAATCTACTGACAGCGACCCCATCTCTGTGGCCAATCTGTTGTGGCTCCAGCCAAAAGATAGATCTCACTAACCTCATAACAAAACATTCTTTGGCCATCTGGAATAAATTTAGAATCTCTCATAAACTTCAATGCTTTTCTCGGGAACCCAGCCTTCTACTCAGCTTGGAAATTTCCGAAGTCATTCTCTGCATGGACTTCTACAAATTTGGTTAGATTGTATAAACTATTTTCTACCGATACTTTTCAGGCATTTCCTATACTATGTGCAACTTATGGGCTGGGCTCCCTAGAAATTAAATTTTTTCTATATTTACAAATGAAAAATGACTACTCACCTTTCCTTAGGACAGGCACACCACTTAATCAAATGTCTGAATTTGAACGCTTCTGTACAAGTGCCCCACACATCAGAGGACTAATTTCACTTTTATACCAAAAACTCAATACTACTCCTAACAAAGTATTACCCTCTTATACAGCTAAATGGGCACAGGACATGGAACAAATGTTTGACATCAATGACTGGTCTAATATTTGGTCAGCCACCAAATTATCTTCTCCAAATTGCTTTGCTTTGGAAACAAATTTCAAAGTCCTGGCATGTTGGTATCTAGTACTAGCTAGAATAGCAAAATTCATCCCAACTTATCCTACTAATTGCTTTCGATGGTGGTAATGCCCGGTGGCTCAAGAATTCTCGAAGAATATATTTTCAATGGCCTCTAAAGCTTTGGAAATATCTATTTTCCCTGACCCAGACATGGCACTTCTAAATCTTAAACCGGCTACACTTACCCAGACTCAATTCCAATGACTTGTTCATCTCAATGCTGCAGCCAAGCAAACCATAGCCAAGGCATGGAAATCCAATACTCTAATCATGGCGGAAGCCAAACAGAATGAATAGAGCCCTAATTTTTGCTAAGATGACGGCTATTAAAGATAACAGTATTAATAAATTCTGCAAGATTTGGCAACCCTGGGTTAAGCATTTCTTTTCCCCTGATTTTGACCATTCATTGTTGTTACCCTTCTAGAATTCTTGTTTCTTTACTGTAGTAATACTTGTCCATGTCGGGAGTCGGGCCACCACCTCGAAAGATTCTTCTCTTCTTACCTTGTCTTATTCTCTGTCTTTTTATTTTTTTTCATGTTGTTTTTTACTTTAATTATGGTAAGTTAACCTTTTTAAGATGGGCAAACTAGTGTAATCCTTATTTTGTATTCATCACCAATACCATGATGCTCGCATTATTCTTATATCTTATTCTTTCTTTATTCTACTTCCTTTTCTTTTTTCGCTCACTATGCAAATAACAACTTTGGTATACCTTTATTTTTCACTTATTGATTTATAACTTACAAGTATTGAGTAATGCTTTACCTAAGTGTTTAAGCTTTCCAAAATTTCTCTCTAAATCATTATACATGTCTAAAAATTTGTAAGGAGAGAATTTCACCCCTTTTATACATCACATAATCTACCTATTGTTCTCATCAAGAACACTCCAATATTGGATAACCATGCCCCCACCCATCCACAGTTTGAGGCCACTTGGGGTGGATGGGTTGTCTGGAGGCATGATTTACTAATTTTCCAATTAATTATTGACCCTCATTTGGGTTCTCTCATTTCTTTCTTACCTATATTGTTTCTACAAATGTCTCCTCTCCTGTAATTCTAGTTATAGTTATGAATCTGTAGATATTCTATTGAATATGTATGTATTCCATATTTTGATATTTATTATACTATGTCTTTCCTTATGTAAACCTCAATAAAAGGTTGTGTAGCAGCCACCCTAATTATCTACCTGAGCCCCTTCTCTTTTTAGCAATGTCCATGAATTTCTCAGCCATCCAGGACACTCCTCCTGATTGGCTGAGACAGAGCAGTGGCGCTATTGGCCCCAGCTAGCCAATCGGGGGATAGAGGGGGCGGTGCCAGGTCGGGGCTCTGTGTCTAAATGGATACATGGAGCTCTGACTCTGCTTGGGTGCCCCCTGTAGCAAGCTGCTGGCCAAGGGGGCACTCAAAGGAGGGAGGGTCCAGGAGCAGCAAAGGGGGACCCAAGAAGTGAAGGATCCAGGCTGCTCTGTGCAAAACCATTACACAGAGCAGGTAAGTATAACATATTTGAATGAGCCTTTACGATCACTTCAATGAACAGTAAATTGAAATTTTACTCTAATTGTATGGCTCATATAAACTGCTGTCCTCTGAAAAATTGTGTGATAAATGTGAAGCAGAGAAAATGTATTCTTTGTCAGGGGAGTGGGTTTTTCCCTCTGAGACATTGGTACTAGATATTGCCTATTTACCAGATACTGCCTCTTGTCCACATATTACTGCAATGTAACTTCAGTTAAAGTGGATGTAAACCCTCTCCTATACCCAATGAGTGAACAGCCTCAGATGATACACATAGATGAAACAAAATCCTCCAGGAGAAGTCTTGCATGTATATCTGCTGTCTTCAGCTTTATATATCCTTTAGAAAGTGCACATCGTGTTAGCATTTTTCTTCCTCTTTCAGCAGTGGGTGTGTCTGGGCATACACTATGTGACAGCTGATTGGAGGAAAGGCACCCCCCCCCCCCCCACACACACACACATAGGCAGAGGAATGAAGATATGTTAAGAAAAGGGGGGAATTTGGGACTGAGTGAGATGTGTGTTAGCCAAAAACAAATAAATTGCACGATAAAGAGAACGTTTATAAATTATTTATATGAATTATTTAATTTATTGGATTAATTTGGAAACTTTCTCTTGATCGTGCAAATATATTGTTTTTTGTCTAACACACATCTCACTCAAAGTCCCAATTTCCCCCCTTTTCTTAACAGGGATATAGGTGTATGCTCGTTTGGACCATATACTTAATTTAAAGTCCCAAAATTCCCCCCTTTTATACGAGGAATAAAGATACTTGCAGAGCTGCGCTGTGACTAGATCAGCTCTCTGCTCATCTATTTATAGCACCCTCCCCGACACAGGATTGGAAATATCAGTTTGTAAATGGATAGAAAACTGTCTGAAAGACAGAATTCAGAGTCGTGTCGTGGTTAATGATTCTTACTCTGGTCGAAGGTTATCAGTGGTGTACCCCAAGGCAGTGGTGTAACTAGAACCTTCAGGGCCCCGATGCAAGAAACCATGAAGGGCCCCCGTAACCCCCCAGACAGTGCTCTTTTCTTTGAGCCTGGTGGCGGAACAACAGGACCCAGTCGCAAGTGGGTGGCTGCATATAAAGGAACTGATTTCTCCATTTCCCCATGCTTCTCCTCCTCTCCCTCTCCCTCCCGCAGGCATTCAGCGGCTGCAGGAGGAAAATGGGGAGATTGGTTCCTCTATGCCAGTATTTCTCAATATTTTTCCAAACAGGGCACCCTTGAAGTATACCCCTAGGTGAATGGGGCTGCACTGAAACCACCCTGCAACTGTGTGCATTGCATGCAGTTGCAGCATAGTGATGAT
This sequence comes from Rana temporaria, assembly GCF_905171775.1. Lineage (NCBI taxonomy): Eukaryota > Metazoa > Chordata > Amphibia > Anura > Ranidae > Rana > Rana temporaria. Next base: position 145,556,447 of record NC_053497.1, on the reverse strand, counting down.
GCATTTAAGGGGTTAAAACAGGTGGTCAGGAGGCAACATATTGCATCTTTACAGGCTGTCAAATGCCTCTGAAAAGCGATCTGAGCATGGATCAAATAAATGGACAAGAACTGGACAGCCGCATGGATCACTTTTCAGTGGAACAGCATTTTTTTGCTGGTACTATGAACAAGCAAAAAAAAATCGGTTCTGATTGTACATATATAGGGGGTCATGTAAACACACATACATATACACTTTATATATACATATACACACACTTATATAATTATACACACACATATATACATACATAAAAACCAGTGGCAGCTGGTGTTCAAAATTTTTGGTGGCGCGCAAGCAAACTGAAAAATTCTTAAAAAAAAAAACAATTGCAGCGCCACTGTGCCCATCAAACGCAGCAACTGTGCCCATCAACCACAGCCACTGTGCCATCAACTGCAGCCACTGTGCCCTCAAACACAGCCACTGTGCCCAAAAAAACGCAGCCACTGTGGCCATCAAACGCAGCAACTATGCCCATCAACCACTGTGCCCATCAACCACAGCCACTGTGCCATCAACTGCAGCCACTGTGCCCATAAAAACACAGCCACTGTGCCCTCAAACACAGCCACTGTGCCCTCAAACACAGCCACTGTGCCCATCAAACACAGCCACTGTGCCCATCAAACACAGCCACTGTGCCCATCAACTACGGCCACAGTGCCATCAATCAAAGCCACTGTGCTCTCAACCACAGCGCCCTCAACCGCAGCCACTGTGCCCATCAAACGCAGCCACTGTGCCCATCAAATGCAGCCGCTGACTGTGCCATCAACCACAGCCACTGTGCCATTAACCGCAGCCACTGTGCCATCAACCGCAGCCACTGTGACCCTGCACGCTCGCAGTCTGCCCGGCGGTTCAGTGTTAGGAAAGCAAATATTTATTCGCTTTTCTGACACAGCTGCGTGGACTGCGAGCGTCCAGCATGGCGTACATACATATGCACAATGCACATGCATACATGCACATGAAAACACACACACATGCATACATACATGCACATGAACACACACACATGCATACATATATGCACATGAACACACATACATGCACATGAACACACACACATGCATACATACATGCACATGAACGCAAACACACACACACATATAAACACACATACAGTCGATTAAAAAAAGGCAGTGCTTTACCTTAGCTCTTCCTGCCGGGTACTGCACTGTACCCGGTACTGCACTGTAGGGGGAGACAAAGAGCACAGCACACACTGCTTTCGCTTTGTAATCAATGTGACGAGCTCCCCGCACAAAGTGCCGATTATAGTTCGGCTTAGGATCGGGGGGAGCTCATCTCCACTCCTCCTATCGATGTACTGTAGCAAGGGGGCCGGTCGCCATTGCGACCTCAGCGACCCCTATAATTCCGCCACTGCCCCAAGGTTCAGTGTTGGGGTTGTTACTTTTTAATATCTTTATAAATGATATTGGGTCTGAGATCAAAAGTAACATTTCTGTCTTTGCAGATGACACCAAGCTATGCAGTGGAATAACGTCCTTACAGGATGTCTCCAATTTACAAGCCGACCTCAATGCTCTGTCTGATTGGACAACTATGTGGCAGATGAGGTTTAATGTTAATAAATGTAAAGTTATGCACTTGGGGGCTAAGAATATGCATGCATCATACATACTAGGTGGAATACAACTGGGGGGATCCGTAGTGGAGAAGGATCTGGGGGTTTTGGTAGATCATAAGCTCAATAATGGCATGCAATGCCAAGCTGCGGTTTCCAAAGCGAGCAAAGTCCTTTCTTGTATAAGAGAGGTATGGACTCCAGAGAGTACAAATCATTAGTAAGACCTCATCTGGAATATGCAGTTCAGTTTTGGGCCCCAGTTCTCAAAAAGGATATCAGGGAACTGGAGAAAGTGCAGAGAAGAGCAACCAAACTGATAAGAGGCATGGAGGAGCTCAGCTATGAGGAAAGATTAGAGGAACTAAATGTATTCACTCTTGAGAAGAGGAGAATAAGGGGGGATATGATCCACATGTACAAATATATAAGGGGTCCATATAGGGAACTTGGTGTTGAGTTATTCACTTTATGGTCAACACTGAGGACAAGGGGGCACTCTTTACGTCTATAGGAAAAGAGATTTCATCTCCAAATACGGAAAGGTTTCTTCACAATAAGAGCTGTGAAAATGTGGAACAGACTCCCTCCAGAGGTGGTTCTGGACAGCTCAGTAGATTGCTTTAACCACTTAAGGACCGCCGCATGTACATATACGTCAGCAGAATGGCACAGGCAGGCACATGCACGTATATATACGTGCTCTGCTTGACGTGGGTCGGGGGTCCGATTGGACCCCCCCCCCCGGTACATGCGGCGGTTCCGTCGGCTGCAGAAGCGATCCGGGATGAGGGGATGGCTGTCCGTTTTCAGCCATCCCCTTGCGATCGCTCTCAGCCAATGCCAGCGCTCCCCTGCACTCCCCCCTCCTCCTTCCTGTGTTTAGTGTAAACAACAGGAAGGAGGAAGTGTGTGATCTCTCCTCGTGGTGGTCATATCGACCACCGCTGAGGAGAGGAGACATCACACAAGTAAGTTGCACCCCAACACTACTCTAACACCAGCACACACAGGCACATTTAACCCCTTCAGTCACCGCCGATCGCCCCCCCGTCTCCTGTAACAGTGTCACTGAATGCAGTGTCATTTTTTTTTTTTGATTACTGCATTTAGTGTCAGTGTTACAGAAAAAAGTGTTAGGGCAGTTAGTTTTAGCCCCCTTTAGGTCCAGGGTAGCCCCCTACCCCCCCTAATAAAGGTTTAACCCCTTGATCACCGCCCTAGTTAACCCTTTCACCCCCTATTGCCAGTGTCACTAAGCGATCGATTTTCTGATCGCTGTATTAGTGTCACTGTTGCCGCTAGGCAGTTAGTTTTTTTGAGGTTCGCCGCCAGGTTCTATAGCATTAGGTACCCCCATAAATAAAGTTTTTAACCCCTGATTGCCCCCTAGGTAACCCTTTCACCAGTGATCACCGTATAAGTGTTACGGTTGACGCTGGTTGGTTAGTTTGCTGTTTATAGCATCAGGGCACCCGCCGTATATAACCCAATAAAGGTTTAACCCCCTGATCGCCCGGCGGGTGATATAAATTAAATTTTAGCGTCAGTCAGGGTCTGCATCGCCCCAGGTAGCGTTAGGTTAGTGCCAGTACCGCTTACACCCACTCGCAAAGCATACACCCCCCTTAGTGGTATAGTATCTGAACGGATCGATACCTGATCTGATCAGATCTATACTAGCGTACCCAGCAGTTTAGGGTACCCAAAAACGCATTGTTAGCGGAATCAGCCCAGATACCCGCTAGCACCTGCGTTTTCCCCCTCTGCCCAGCCCAACCCACCCAAGTGCAGTATCGATCGATCACTGTCACTTCAAAAACACAACACACAACTGCAGCGTTCGTAGAGACAGGCCTGATCCCTGCGATCGCTAACAGTTTTTTTGGAAGCGTTTTCTACATTTTCCTTTCTATAGTCAGGTGCTTTTTTTACCTGTGAATCATCACCAGTGTACCACTAAATTTAAAACCCAAAATGGCAAAGCGAATGTACAGTGGTGAAGAGGCCGTCAGGATTCTGTGCATGTCAGATAGTGAAGAAGAGGAGGTCACGCATCTGACAGAATCTGGCTCAGAATACGATCCTGTTTACGACAGCGGCTCCATGTCAGATAGCTCGGACGACGGAGTAGTGGTCCCTGCTAAGGCCAGGCGTACCCGACCCCATTCTGATGTTGTTGAGCAGCAAGAACCGCAGGACCCTTGTATGGAGCAGAGAGCCAGTACTAGCGCCGCTATTCCTTCTGGTGGATTGGCAAGCACCAGCGGCCTAGTACACCCTGGTCGTTCATCCAGCACTGCAGCAAGACGTGGCGACGTGGCGAGTCCCATAAGTGCAGTTCAAGCTGGCGAGGTGGCAAGCACAAGTAGTGTCCCGCTGCCACCAAGAAGAAGACAAAGACAGGCCCGTCGTGCCCATAGTGCCCTTCCTGCAGAATTTGCCTATCCTGATTGGGTCCCCACCACTTCTGCAGAACCCGTACTTCCCCCATTCACTGGCCAACCCGGTATTCAGGTGGATACAGCGAACTTTACGTCACTTGATTTTTATTCGCTGTTTTTCACGGAAGATCTCTATAGATCTATTGTGGACCAGACTAATTTATATGCTGGTACCTACATCGCCGCTAACCCCCAGTCTCTCCTTGCCAAAGAATGGAAACCTCTTGAGGTTTCCGAATTTAAGACATTTCTGGGCCTTACCCTCAACATGGGCATACACCCATTTCCGTCATTGCGGATGTATTGGTCCACACATCCCATTGACCATATGCCCGTGTTCTCTGCTCACATGGCCAGGAAACGATACGAGGCGATCCTGCGGTTTATGCATTTCAGTGACAATGCACTTTGTCGTCCACGTGGAGACCCTGAATTTGACCGGCTCTACAAAATTCGGTCCCTCGTAAACCATTTCAACGAACGTTTTGCAGCCTTGTTTAATCCCCAGCAGGTTGTTTGCGTTGATGAGTCCCTCATTAAATTTGCTGGCCGCTTGTCTTTCAAACAGTACCTTCCCAGCAAGCGTGCCAGATACGGGGTCAAGCTCTATAAGCTCTGTGACAGGGCCACAGGCTACACATGGAGCTTTAGGGTTTACGAGGGCAAAGATAGTGAGGTAGAGCCGGAAGGATGCCCAGATTACATGGGGAGCGCTGGCAAGATCGTTTGGGACTTGGTGTCACCCTTATTCGGAAAGGGGTACCACTTATACGTGGACAATTTTTACAGCAGCGTGCCACTTTTTAGCCACTTGTTTGATCATCAGATTGGAGCATGTGGCACTGTGCGACCTAATCGCCGGGGCTTCCCCCAGAGGCTTGTAGATGCCCGTCTTAGCCTGGGGGCGAGAGCCTGCTTCAGATGTAAAAATGTGCTCGCTGTGAAGTGGCGGGACAATAGGAATGTTTTCGTTCTTACCACCCTTCACGCAGACACGACAGTACAAATTCGTACGGCGACTGGTGTTGTGGAGAAACCCCTCTGTGTCCACGAATATAACCAAAACATGGGAGGGGTGGACCTCAACGACCAGTTGATGGCGCCGTATCATATTGCCCGCAAGACGAGACGCTGGTACAAAAAAGTGTCTCTACATTTATTCCAATTGGCTCTACTGAATGCTCATGTCGTATACAGAGCTTCAGGACGGAATGAATCCTTCCTTCAATTCCAGAAGGATATCATCACAGAACTCCTGTATCCAGGCGGTATTGTACCTCACCAGCCCCTACCAAATGCAGTAAGCCGACTGCATGAGAGGCATTTTTTGTATGCCATCGAGAGTACCCCTACCCAACGAACCCCCCAAAGAAGATGTCGTGTCTGTACCAAGCGCGGATTTAGGCGTGACACCCGTTATTTTTGTCCCAAATGTCCTGCCGATCCTGGTCTTTGTATTGGGGAATGTTTTGAACGCTTACACACACTAGTGAAGTATTAGCGTAGGGCAAAACATTACACAGGCTAGGCTCACTTACAGAGGGTCTCCCAAGATGCCATCGCATTTTGAGAGACCCAAACCTGGAACCGAAAAGTTGAACAGTTACAAAAAAAAGTGTTAAAAAAAAAAAAAGGAAAAAAAAAATAGTTGTCGTTTTATTGTTCTCTCCCTCTCTATTCTCTCTCTATTGTTCTTCTCTTTTTTACTGTATTCTATTCTGCAAAGTTTTATTGTTGTTGTGTTTTTTCATGCTTGCTTTTCAGGTATGTAATTTACTTTACTGTTTTCAGGTATGCCATTCAGCTGTTGCGCGGACTTATTTATCTTGACAGCAACAGCGTTTGCTCCCACGATATATAAAGCCGCGACTCCAGTGCTGTAGGAGGTGATTTCACCACCACAGTTAAAAAAAAGAGCATATATGCCGAAGCATGGGGGCAGCAGGGGCGGAGGAGCGATTTTGCTCCTAATGCCGCGTACATACGGTTGACATTCCTACGGAGGCTTTCCCGTGGAAAAGTCTGACCATGTGTACACGGCATAGAAAAGTCCGACCGTGTGTACGCGGCATAGAAAAGTCCGACCGTACGCGGCATAACTTTTTTGCGGGAGGATGCCCCTATGCTTCGGCATATATATATTTTAGGCACAGGTTGCGTTAAAAAATGTTTTATTTTTTACTATGTTTTTTTTATAGGTATTTGCTTTGCAGGTATGGTATGATCTTACTGTTATACTGGAATGTTACTTTGTTTTAATGTTAACCATCATTTGCTTAGCAGGTACGCCATTCAGTTGCAGTGCAGATTTATTTAGCGTGACAGCAACAGCGTTTGCTCCCACGATATATAAAGCCGCGACTCCAATGCTGTAGGAGGTGATTTCACCACTACAGTTCAAAAAAGAGCATATATGCCGGAGCATGGGGGCATTAGGGGCGGAGGAGCGATTTTGCTCCTAATGCCGCGTACATACGGTTGACATTCCTACGGAGGCTTTCCTGTGGAAAAGTCTGACCATGTGTACACGGCATAGAAAAGTCCGACCGTGTGTACGCGGCATAGAAAAGTCTGACCGTACGCGGCATAACTTTTTTGCGGGAGGATGCCCCCATGCTTCGGCATATATAAATGGTGCATGTATGCCCATCATTAGAAGTGGGTGGATGAAGGGAGGTATTCTAATGGTGGGCATACCCACCGATCAATCTTTTTTTTGTTCAGCCAACAGGCTGCATGAAAAAAAAAAAGATTACAATACATGTCCAACAAGAACCATCAACGTACTGGTATGTTGCTGGACTTTGAATGGTTATACCAGAATGATGCCTGCGGGTTTAGGCATCATCTTGGTATCATTCTTTTCAGCCAGCGGTCGGCTTTCATGTAAAAGCAGTCCTAGCGGCTAATTAGCCTCTAGACTGCTTTTACATTCAGTGGGAGGGAATGTCCCCCCCCCAGATATAAACGGCGCCATTGAGAATATGGGAAAGCATTTTATCACACCGATCTTGGTGTGGTCAGATGCTTTGAGGGCAGAGGAAAGATCTAGGGTCTAATAGACCCCATTTAAAAAAAAAAAAGAGTACCTGTCACTAACTATTGCTATCATAAGGGATATTTACATTCCCTGAGATAACAATAAAAATGGTAAAAAAATAAATAAATGGAAGGAACAGTTAACAAATAAAATAAAAAAAGCGAAATAAATATATAAAAAAATAAAAAAATAAAAAAAAGCATCCCTGTCCCCCCCTGCTCTTGCGCAAAGGCGAACGCAAGCGTCGGTCTGGAGTCATATGTAAACAGCAATTGCACCATGCATGTGAGGTATCACCGCGAAGGGCAGATCGAGGGCAGTCATTTTAGCAGTAGACCTACTCTGTAAATCTAATGTGGTAACCTGTAAAGGCTTTTAAAGGCTTTTAAAAATGTATGTAGTTTGTCGCCACTGCGCGTTTGTGCGCAATTTTAAAGTATGTCGTGTTTGGTATCCATGTACTCGGCCTAAGATCATAATTTTTATTTCATCAATAATTTGGGCAATATAGTGTGTTTTAGTGCTTTAAAATAAAAAAAAGTGTATTTTTTCCCCAAAAAATGCGTTTGAAAAAACGCTGCGCAAATACTGTGTGGAAAAATTTTTTGCAACACCCACCATTTTAATCTGTAGGGCCTTTGCTTTAAAAAAATATATAATGTTTGGGGGTTCAACTTAACTTTCTTGCAAAAAAATATGTTTTTATGTAAACAAACAGTGTCAGAAAGGGCTTTTTCTTCAAGTGGTTAGAAGAGTGGGTGATGTGTGACATAAGCTTCTAATTGTTGTGCATAAAATGCCAGGACAATTGAAAACCCCCCCAAATGACCCCATTTTGGAAAGTAGACACCCCAAGCTATTTGCTGAGAGGCATCTTAAGTCCATGGAATATTTTAGATTTTGACCCAAGTTGCGGGAAATATAAATATATATATATATATATATATTTTTTTTGCGCAAAGTTGTCACTAAATGATATATTGCTCAAACATGCCATGGGCATATGTGGAATTACACCCCAAAATGCATTCTGCTGCTTCTCCTGAGTACGGGGATACCACATGTGTGAGACTTTTTGGGAGCCTAGCCGCGTACGGGACCCCAAAAACCAATCACCGCCTTCAGGCTTTCTAAGGGTGTAAATTTTTGATTTCACTCCTCACTACCTATCACAGTTTCGAAGGCCATAAAATGCCAAAATAGCACAAAAAAACCCCAAATGACCCCATTTTGGAAAGAAGACACCCCAAGGAAACTGCTGAGAGGCATGTTGAGTCCATTGATTTTTATTTTTTTTTGTCCAAAGTGATTGAATAATGAGAAAAAAAAAAAAAAAAAAATTTGTCACTAAATGATATATTGCTCACACATGCCATGGTTATATGTGGAGTTGCACCCTAAAATACATTCTGCTGCTTCTTCTGAGTACGGGGATACCACATGTTTGGGACTTTTTGGGAGCCTAGCCGCGTACGGGACCCCGAAAACCAAGCACCGCCTTTAGCATTTCTAAGGGCGCAAATTTTTGATTTCACTCCTCACTACCTATCACAGTTTCGAAGGCCATAAAATGCCAAAATAGCACAAAAACCCCCCAAATGACCCCATTTTGGAAAGTAGACACCCCAAGCTATTTGCTGAGAGGCATGTTGAGTCCATGGAATATTTAATTTTTTTGCCCCAAGTGATTGAATCATGACCAAAAAAAATTAAAATAAAAAAATGTACAAAACATTGTCACTAAATGATATATTTCTCACACATGCCATGGTTATATGTGGAATTGCACCCCAAAATACATTCTGCTGCTTCTCCTGAGTACGGGGATACCACATGTGTGGGACTTTTTGGGAGCCTAGCCGCGTATGAGACCCCGAAAACCAAGCACCGCCTTCAAGATTTCTAAGGACATAAATTTTTGATTTCACTCACACAAATCTTGAAGGCGGTGCTTGGTTTTCGGGGCCCCGTACGCGGCTAGGCTCCCAAAAAGTCCCACACATGTGGTATCCCCGTACTCAGGAGAAGCAGCAGAATGTATTTTGGGGTGCATTTCCACATATAACCGTGGCATGTGTGAGAAATATATCATTTAGTGACAACGTTTTGTAATTTTTTTTTTTGGTCATTATTCAGTGACTTGGGGCAAAAAAATTAAATATTCCATGGACTCAACATCCCTCTCAGCAAATAGCTTGGGGTGTCTACTTTCCAAAATGGGGTCATTTGGGGGGGTTTTGTGCTGTTTTGGCATTTTATTGCCTTCGAAACTGTGATAGGTAGTGAGGAGTGAAATCAAAAATTTATGCCCTTAGAAATCCTGAAGGCGGTGATTGGTTTTCGGGGCCCCGTATGCGGCTAGGCTCCCAAAAAGTCCCACACATGTGGTATCTCCGTACTCAGGAGAAGCAGCAGAATGTATTTTGGGGTGCAATTCCACATATAACCATGGCATGTGTGAGAAATATATCATTTAGTGACAACTTTTTGTAAACATTTTTTTTTTTTTTTTTTTCGTCATTATTCAATCACTTGGGACAAAAAAATTAAATATTCAATGGACTCAACATGCCTCTCAGCAGTTTCCTTGGGGTGTCTACTTTCCAAAATGGGGTCATTTTGGGGGGTTTTGTACTGCCCTGCCATTTTAGCACCTCAAGAAATGAGATAGGCAGTCATAAAATAAAAGCTGTGTAAATTCCAGAAAATGTACCCTAGTTTGTAGACGCTATAACTTTTGCGAAAACCAATAAATATACGCTTATTGCGATTTTTTTTACTAAAGACATGTGGCTGAATACATTTTGGCCTAAATGTTTGACTAAAATTTAGTTTATTCGATATTTTTTACTTTTTGTTATAAGAAAAATATTTTTTTTTCAAAATTTACGGTCTTTTTGCGTTTATATCGCAAAAAATAAAAATCGCAGAGGCGATCAAATACCATCAAAATAAAGCTCTATTTGTGGGAAGAAAAGGACGCAAGTTTCGTTTCGGTACAACATTGCATGACCGCGCAATTACCAGTTAAAGCAGCGCATTGCCAAATTGTAAAAACACCTTGGGTCTTTAGACAGCGTATTGGTCCGGGGCTTAAGTGGTTAAGAAAGGCCTGGATACTTTCCTAAATGTACAGAATATAACTGAGTACTAAGATTTATAGGTAAAGTTGATCCAGGATAAATCCGATTGCCTCTCGGGGGATCAGGAAGGATTTTTTTCCCTGCTGTAGCAAATTGGATCATGCTCTGCTGGTTTTTTTTGGCTTCCTCTGGATCAACTATGGGTATGGAGTTGGGTGTATGGGATTGTATTGTGTTTTTTATTTTGTTTGTTTATTTTTTTATGGTTGGACTGGGTGTACTTGTGTCTTTTTTCAACCTGACTAACTATGTAACTATATGCACTGAAAGTACAGTTGGAAGTGCAGTTGCTGTAGATCTGAGAAGGACATGCAAGGAAAAAAACAGAATTTTATCTTACACATGATTGGATGATAAAATCAGCAGAGCTTCCCCTCATTTCAGATCTACCCCTCAGATTTACAGCGACTGCACTTTCAAGTGCACTTGTAGTGCAAAGTGAATTTCCCTTTCGTAAATAACCCCCTATGCATGTGCCCAGGTCAGATTTCATAAATCGGGTTTACATCCACTTTAAGGAAGGGGACAGCGTACTAAAGATGATTCTGTAACCCTTTCCCGGCTTGACCAAGAGGACTACCATGACATGAACAATACAAAATTAAAACCAATTGAAAGGAAATATAACAAACATAATAATTAGGGCAGGGGGCAAAAAACCCACCCGATGCAGGGTAACCGCCAACTAAGTGTGACCTTATCCCCTTTGCCACTAGCATAAGGTGACCAGATTTTTAAAATTAAATCTGGGGACATCTTTTTTCTTTACTAGTAATGGCGGTAATCAGCGACTCTCTGCCCGTCGCCGCCCACCTCACAGCCTCTCAAGTCTTTCTCTTTGGGCCCCAGCTACTACTGGATGGGGGAGCGGAGGAAGATCACTCCGCCAGGGAAGGCAAGGAGATAAGCAGGTGGCTGGCCAGGATTTGAGCCCAGGCAGAAGAACATGCAAGTGGAGCTGAATGGGCATGCGCCCGAAACTGAAGAAATATTCCCTCTGCTCCGACCAGCACATGATCATCAGAAAGGGGCACAGATAATGGGGAAAATACAACCCCCCTATGCTAGTAGACACGGCGGAGCGGGGGGGTGTAATTCAAATTTTTTTATTTTAATTCTGCACGGACTTTCTTTGAAATTGCCCATGCCCTCTATTAAATCCAATCTGGGGACAAAACCAGGGACAGACCTGGTCCGGGGACAGTGTCCTCAATCAGGGGACTGTCCCCTGAAACTGGGGATGTCTGGTCACCCTACACTAGCAACTAGGGTTGTCCAGATACCGATACCAGTATCGGTATCGGGACCGATACCGAGTATTTGCGGGAGTACTCGTAGTCGTGCAAATACCCCCGATACCTAAATAGAATACTTCCCCCCACCGCTGCCGCCGCCGCATCGAAAGCCGCCGCATCGCACCGCCGCATGGGTTAAACGCTGTGCGGGAACATCACAGCTATTCAAATGAATGCTGTGATCTTCTCCATGCGGCGCCGGCAAAGGTATGGGGGACATGGCTGGACTCGGGACATGGCTGGACTCGGGACATGGCTGCATATGTGAGAGACATGGCTAGAGGGACATGGCTGCATATGTGAGGGACATGGCTGCATATGTGAGGGACATGGCTGCATATGTGAGGGACATGGCTGCATATGTGAGGGACATGGCTGCATATGTGAGGGACATGGCTGCATATGTGAGGGACATGGCTAGAGGGACATGGCTGCATATGTGAGGGACATGGCTGCATATGTGAGGGACATGGCTGCATATGTGAGGGACATGGCTGGGGGGGACATGGCTGCATATGTGGGGGACATGGCTGCATTTGGGGACACATTTAAAAAAAGTATCGGTATTCGGTATTGGCGACTACTTGAAAAAAAGTATCGGTACTTGTACTCAGTCCTAAAAAAGTGGTATCGGGACAACCCTACTAGCAACCTCGGTGGACCTTGCTTGTCCATCAGCCTGATGTCCCAGTCTGGTAGGAGCCATCCTCTTTGACCATATTGTGCCAGCAGTCTCCATTTTCTAGCCTTCACCACAAAGCCCAGACCTTTGTTTAATATGAACCTGTGCTTTGCATATGCAGGGCAAAACAAGAGTTTCCTTTAAGTGCCCACCACCCCATTGCTGACACGTATATCTAGCATCCCTTCAAACTCAGCCATGCCATGTCAGCCATGCATACATGCTAGGTTAATCTTGTTGAAGCTTAGACACAGGATTAATGGCTCTAACCTTGGCACTTATGGACATTTTGGGTGTCATTCAAAAGTAGGTTTGATATTAGGTCATTTGAATCCCTTCGAGGACACCAGGCACTGGCCTGTATTTGTGTGATAGTACTATTCCCCAGCAAGTGTATGGAAGATGTGTGCTGTTTGCTGTACACAGGAACGAACATGTATATGTTGGTAATAATGACCTTGGGCCGGGCATTTCCTGGCAGACGAGAGGGACCATGCAGGAAAGAAAGTGCCTATTATTTTACAAACTGGCAGAGGTCATTATTACTATAATAAACTATTAACAATTCCAAGCAAACACGATAAACATCTAGAGACATGATTCAAAGTTTGAACCTGCTGACTGAGACGTTAAAGGGACAAATCTACATCAGGTTTAAAGACTTTGTGGGCTGAAGGCAAAAGCCTAGTGATCTGTGTTGTTGGCCATGGTGTTGGGGATTTGGCACAAAACATTTACTTGACCTGCGGAAGATTTACCCGCCCATTTTGTTGACAAACGTTAACTGACAATTGCGCGTTTATTTAACGCTGAAAAATGTATTCCCCTCTCCCCCCCCCCCAAACACAGCTTTCTTTTGGTGGTATTTGATCACCACTGTGTTTTTTTTTTTTTGCACTATAAGAAAAAAAATATACCGCTGTAAAATATACCTAATAAAAAAAAAAGAAATCGAATTTCTTCATAAATTCAGGCCAGTATGTATTCTGCTACATTTTTTTGGTGAACAAGAATCCCAATAAGCATATATTGATTGGTTTGTATCTACAAATTATGGTGTATTTATACTGGAACTTTTATTTTTATTTTTATACTAGTAATGGCGACGATCAGTGACTTATACCTGGACTGCGATATTGTGATTAACAATCTGACACTAACTGACACTTTGTGGGAACCAGTGATCCTAATACAGTGAGTGATCAGTGCTACAATATGCACTGTCGCTGTACTAGTGACACTGGCTGGGATGGGGTTAAACCTACAGGTCCAATGGGTTAAATGTGTGCCTAACGAGTGTTTTTGTGTACACAGTGTGCTGCTTTTACTAAGGGAAATGTTGGATTTTATTCCCTGCTTTGCAGCACATACCCACTGACAGGATGGAGCTCTTCAATATTTACATATGCGGAGCTCTGTCCAGCCTGTCTCCTTGCTGATTAGCGTGTGCCAGCATTGGCCGGCACCCGGTGACTAATCACAGCAAAAGCGGTACTCCAGTGGCGCACACACACCCCCTACCCGGGACTGCAGAATCACAGATATATCCGTGATTCTACGCAGAACCCTCGCTCTGTAACAGTAAGGCCGCGTACACACGGTCGGACAAAACCGATGAGAATGGACCGAGGTTCAGTTTCATCGGTCCAAAAATCGAACCGATGGACCGCTGCCCGATCAGTCCAAACCAATGGTTAGTACAGAAAGCATTTTGATGAAGCTGACTGATGGTCTGATGTGCCTACACACCATCGGTTAAAAAAACGATCGTGTCAGAACGCGGTGACGTAAAACACAACGACATGCTGAAAAAAACGAAGTTCAATGCTTCCAGGCATGCGTTGACTTGATTCTGAGCATGCACGGCTTTTTAACCAATGCTTTTGCATACTAACAATCGGTTTTGACCTATCGGTTAGGCGTCCATCGGTTCAATTTTAAAGCAAGTTCTCATTTTTTTTGACCGAAGGATAACTGACCGATGGGGCCCACACACGATCGGTTTGGACCGATGAAAACGGACCTTCAGTCCGTTTTCATCGGTTTTGACTGATCGTGTGTACGCGGCCTAAGGGTCTTTCTCTGGCATCCTGCTAGCAGGGCACAGGCTTCTCTATTCAGGCTGTGGTTTCTTTTAAAAGAAAATTAACTTTGATTCCGCTTACACACGGTCGTTTTTCATCATGAAACAAAACAACATTTTTTAAAACGTCATTTAAAATGATCGTGTGTGGGCTTCACATCGTTTTTCGACTTGTAAAAAATTATTGTGTGTGGGCAAAAACGATGCTTTAAACCCGCGCATGCCCAGAAGCAAGTTATGAGACGGGAGCGCTCGTTCTGGTAAAACTACTGTTCATAATGGAGTAAGCACATTCATCACACTGTAACAGCACAACCCCCCCCCCCCCCCCTTCAGCACAGACTGACCCCCCTCCCCCATCCCATTCAGTACTTCAGATCATTGTATAGTGAGGTGAGGGGCGCTATATCAAAATAGTGGATGCGTGTCACAATGTGCGTTTGAGTAGTACACAGTGTACCCAAATCTATGTGAAAAACCAAACAGATTATAGTCTAAACTCTATAAGTACAATAGTGCCAAATGCCGTGAAAAAAAAAAAAAAAAAATTTAAAAGAATGTCCAGCAAATAAATAGTTAAGTGCAAAATGGATCCAGTGTTGTATCAAGTCCAGGTGCAAAATGCAAATAATCCAATCCCAAATCGCAGGGAAAAGTGCAAATGCTAAAGTGCTTGTGAATCTTCAAAATAGCCAAAGTGCGAGAAAGAAGTGATCCGCCTTCACCTATAGGTCACCAGAATAATAATGGATGGCTCCTTACCACACGGTGTTGACCAGATTACTTAAAATATGGTCAATCAGGCTTGTTTTAAATGAGGATCAGCAGGGTCTCATTGGATTCCAATGTCAGCGATTGCAGCAAATGGTGTACCAAGAAAGGAGAAGAGATACCACCATAGTGTAAAACCATTTAATATACGAAAGTTAAAATTACAATGCCAAATGGCCTCTTACTGTTGCTGGTGCCCGTTCCCGGCACTGAGGCTGTAGGTGGTGGGGATAGTAAGACAAGATAAGAGATGGCCGCGTCCTGGTCCACTAGCGTGCGTTCCACCGCTAGTTGTCCATCAACCAGTGAGACCGGAAGTGCGTGGCTATGCGTGCGCGCCCGGATACCGCCTCGACGTCACGTTTCAGTTAAACCGTCTTCAGGAAGCGTATCATAGCCAAAAAAAGGCGGTGAAGGCGGATCACTTCTTTCTCGCACTTTGGCTATTTTGAAGATTCACAAGCACTTTAGCATTTGCACTTTTCCCTGCGATTTGGGATTGGATTATTTGCATTTTGCACCTGGACTTGATACAACACTGGATCCATTTTGCACTTAACTATTTATTTGCTGGACATTCTTTTAAATTTTTTTTTTTTTTTTTTTTCACGGCATTTGGCACTATTGTACTTATAGAGTTTTTAGACTATAATCTGTTTGGTTTTTCACATAGATTTGGGTACACAGTTACACTGTGTACTACTCAAACGCACATTGTGACACGCATTCACTATTTTGATATAGCGCCCCTCACCTCACTATACAATATATGCAAGTCAGTCACTTTATTTGGGAGCAGCTTCACTCAGTTAGTCACTTGATTTATCAAGTATATAATTTAGTGTAATTCATTTGGCGCGAGATTTCTTTTTCCTGAGTACTTCAGATCAGCCATCAGTGCGGCACAGGCAGCAGGTTCCCTCCCCCTGTGTACACATAAACATTGGAGGGGGAGGCGGCTTCACTCTGTTTGCTGTGCCTGTGTGACATCCGGCCCGGGACTGCTCAGACAGCCCGCGGCCGCGAGACTCTTCAGCACCTTCTTGATTTTCCAGGGGGGGGTCATTTGCCCCCCCTTGATCTATGGAACGGGGCCACATCTCTATATGATATATCAAAATAAGATGAGTAAATGGAATGGGGCTTTGATTTAGTACCAGAAATTATATAATACAATGTGATGAAATTAAATAGAATTTTTATTCATATACATGCTTAAAGACCAAATGGTCTAAACATGATAAAAACCACTTTACAATACAGATACTATGGGCCAGATTCACGTAAGAGGGCGCATCTTTTGGCCGGCGTAGCGCATCCCATTTGCGCTACGCCGACATAACATAATGAGGCAAGGCCAGTATTCACAAAGCACTTGCTCCGTAAGTTATGTCGGCGTAGCGAAAATGGGCCAGCGTAAGCCCGCCTAATTCAAAGTAGGCAGGTAGTGGGCGTGCTACATTTAAATTAACCGTGACCCTATGTAAATGAAGGGCCGTTCATACGGCGCATGCGCGCGCATGCTCAGAATCACGTTGCAAATACTCCCTAAGATACGTCGGCTCAATGCTTTCGACGAGAACGGAACCTACGCCCAGCCCCATTCACGTACGACTTACGCAAACAACGTAAAATACGACAGCTGTTCCGTCGTCCATACCTTGCATGGGTTGCGCCACCTATTGAGGTGTTTTATCTTTACGCCGGACATAAACGGCGTAGCTTACTGCGACGGGCGTATGTACGTTCGTGAATCGGCGTACCTTGCTCATTTACATATTTGACGCGTAAATGAACGTAAGCGCCCCTAGCGGCCAGCGTAAATATGCACCCAAGATACAACAGCATAGAAGACTTACGTTGGTCGTATCTTGGCAACATTCAGGCGTATCTCATTTTAAGAATGAGCGCATAGATACGACGGCACACATTCGGACTTACGATGGCGTATCTACTGATACGTCGGCGTAAGTCTCTGTGAATCTGGCCCTATGTATTCAAAACCACCACATATAGAATGCAAAACATCTCAACACAAGCTGTGTATAAGAGAATCCAATGCATTTTAACGCAAACGTTTGTAAGTCTTCTTCAGGAGGTTGGTGGGATCTGTAACCTTAATACATATAAAAAAAGTACACAAAAATGTTATTTAGTTTTTGTGTATGTATATGTATCTTTTAGCAACTGCTGTCCCCTATGGCAACAACTTCACTCACAGTATCCCACTGTAGATCTTTAATCCTCCTGGCAACGATCAGAATCCCCTCCGGCTAAGCCCCTTTACTTTACAGACCTACACCTCTGCTACTGCTCCACACACACCCACCCAGGCAACTGTCCGGGTGGAAAGAATCCTGATAACTTGACTTTCTCCAAATAAATAGACTATCCCAGCAGCCTGAAGAAACTCCTGCTGATTGGCTGAGAAAAGCATATTCACTCATACCCTGAATTCACTGTAATCTACCACTCTAAAGCCAAAGGCAACAGTGCCACCTATTGACAGAAGAGAGAAATCACAGTCAAATTTAAGCTTAGGAGAAAACCATTTGACCAAGTTGCAATTTAGCCAGGCTAGTTACCACCTAGCACAACTAAATTTACTAGCAGCCCTGTTTAGGACAAGGGTGCACATGTATGTTTTCTTTTTTTGCTATTTATATGTACTTATGTTACAGATCTCACCAACCTCCTAAAGAAGACTAGCAACCAGGGGCGTTCCATCCATTAAGGGTGCACGTGCGCCGTCCCGATTGTAGGACGCCGGATGCATGAATTCCAATGGCGGGGGTGTTTTTTTTAAGCACCTGATTAGAGCCAGAGGCTCTAATAGGCTTCAAAATAGGGTGGGCTCGGGACGCAGAGCCCTGCGAGCCAAGCCCACCCAGTTCTGTGACAATAGCGAATGAATATTCACTATTTTCACACTGAATCTCCTTCCCGACAATCAGGAAGCCGGTCTGAGACCTGTTTCCCAATTGGTCGAAACGAGAAATGTTCCGATTGCCCCCTGAGGAGGAGGGAGGAGACAGAAGCCACCGAACAGGGGAAGGGGAAGATGCCCACCATCTGTGATGCCTGCAGAGGAGAAAAGGGGAGGCCACCCGGGATGCCCGCCGCCCCTGATGCCTGCCATAGATGGGGTATGTGCTCTGGCCCTGGCCGACCGAGGGAGGGAGATCACTGTTTGCCGCCCCCCAAAAAAATGACCACCTTTTTAAATTGAAATGCGTTGGAGGTCTCTTATACACATCTTGTGTTGAAATCTTTTGCACTAAATGTGGTGTTTTTGAATAAATCTGTATTTAGACCATTTTGGTCTTTAAAGCGGGGGTTCGCCCTGTTAAAAAAAAAAAAAAAGTTTTTTTTTATTAGACCATTAAATTCGGCATCGTAGCGCGTGCTACGGTATGCCGGTCTTACATTTTTTATGCCCGTACTCACTGCGGTATCGCTGATTGAAGAATCCGGGGAATGGGCGTTCCTATGGTGAGAGAAGGTGATTGACGGCCGGCCCTGGCACGTCACGCTTCTCCGGAAATAGCCGAAATAGGCTTGGCTATTCACGGCGCCTGCGCATAGCCTGTGCGCAGGCGTCGTGAATAGCCGAGACCTACTCCGGCTGTCTTCGGGGAGCGTGACGTGCCAGAGCCGGCCGTCAATCATCCTCCCTCTCCATAGGCACGCCCATTCCCCGCGGGAGTCGATTTCTTCAATCAGCGATACCACAGTGAGTACGGGGATTAAAAATTTAAGACCGGCATACCGTAGCTCGCGCTACGATGCCGAATTTAATGGTCTAATGATTGAAAGGAGGGTGAACTACCGCTTTAAGGATGTATATCAATAAACAATTTTATTTTCTTTTATCACATTGTATTATATACTTCTTGGTGCCCCATTCCATTTACTCATCTTATTTTGAAAAACACACATAGGGATTGATTTACTAAAAGTTTCTCCAGAACTTAGTGGTAAAGCTTTACTTTGCGATAATACCCATGCAAAGAAAAAAAAAAAACAGCATTTTTGAAGTGACATGGATGATGGAAGTCAGCAGAGTTTCTGCTCCTTTACTAAGCTCTGGAGCAACTGCTCTTGCAGAGTGCACAGTCTCTTTTTCTTTAGTAAATCAACCCCATAGGCTTTAGATACGTTTAGGAGCAGCAGAGTTTAGAGCAGTCATAGCTTATTCTCATGAAGGGTAAATGCACCAATGTGCTAGGAGCCTTTAGCACTTCTGCGTTTATTCGTTTCAATGGCCAGAATAAATTTAGATTCTGGCCAAATAAAAAAAAAAATGCCCAAGCTCCAAACCTTGATAAACTCTCCTAAGCTGGTTTGAAAAAAACGCATCTTGGGTGAAATTTAATGCTGATTTTCTCCTGTAAGGAGAAACAGCGTTTTCAATAAACCAATGTGCATTAGAAGTTACGTGGTAGGTAAGGTTGAATAAAGACAATAGTCCATCCAGTTCCACCTGTGTTGGTGTGTGTTTGTCAGGGTTGATAATGATTTTCCACATCCCTGTATGCTGTGCTCACTAAGATGCACATACAAGAGTCTTAAAAATATCAATACTCCTGTTCTATCTCTGGAGTATATCCCCTTTTTTATGCATGCTAATATTCTGCTGTCTTTGGTAGCTGCTGCTTGACATTGAATTCTGTTTCCCAGTCTGTCTTCTACCAAAACCCCAAGATCTTCCTCCATCCTTGATTCCCCCAGGGGTTCTCCCCCTAGTGAGTAGTTTGTGTTTGTTTTTAGCCCCCAAGTGCATTATCTTACATTTCTCCACATTAAACCTCATTTGCATTGTAGTTGCCCACTCTCAAGGAGCATAAGCTTTGCTAAATGCAGAGCTATAGGTCTGACTCAATAGGGGATGTGTTGATCCTTTGCAGAGAGACCACAGCTTCCACACAGAGGCAAGGGTCCTTCTCTACAGCATGCTGACAGCAGACAGGTTTTTCTTTTCGGCCATGGCTGATTTTTAAAGAAAATTATATCGAGCTTTTTACACCTTGTAATTTAAACCTAAAGTTCAATTGGATAATTGGGTGTTGAGTTCAGCTTTCGAGTTAAAGCTAAAGCAGCATTCTAGGCAAATAACTGTCACACACAGTGGTGTTGTTAGACCCCCGTACCAGGAGTACATGGCTTGGCTCCCTTGCCCAGTTCCCCTGGGTCTAGTGAGACCTAACAGACCACAAATAATTCTGAATGTAGAGTGAGTTGCTGTGTAGAGGCAGCACTGAATGTAGGGATATCAGCCCAACACTATATGTATAGTTCTGGCCCCAGTGTCATGACTAGGGTAGTTTAGAGGTCGCCTCCAAACTCCTACATAACCCCTCTAAAACTCCACCCCTCTTACCCAATAATTGCATAACACAAGGTGTTAAATGGCTGTCAGGCCTTTTATAAACTAAAATTAGCCATAAATAACAAATAAGAATAACATTAACCAAAGATAGATTTCCCAGCCGCAAAACACCGCCTTGGGGACATTAAAACAAAAAGTTACGTTTTGGTCTCATCTGACCAGAGCACCTTCTTCCACATGTTTGCTGTGTCCCCCACATGGCTTCTCGCAAACTGCAAACGGACTTCTTAAAGCTCTCTTTCAACAATGGCTTTCTTCTTGCCACTCTTCCATAAAGACCAGATTTGTGGAGTGCATGACTACCGTATATACTCGAGTATACTCCGAGTTTTTCAGCACATTTTTTTATGCTGAAAATGGCCCCCTCACCTTTTACTTGAGTCACCTTTTTGCGCCTGATCTCCCGGACTTTGGGGGCCCGGTACTGGCCGGCCGTAGGCCCCCTGGACCCCAATATACAGATACAGTGAGGCATGGGCACAGTGAGGCATGCACATGGACACAGTGAGGCAAAGTGAGGCACAGTGTGGCACGCAGATGGACACCCTAGGCTTATACTCGAGTCAATACGTTTTCCCATTTTTTGTGGTAAAATTAGGTGCCTCGGCTTATATTCGGGTCGGCTTATACTCGAGTATATAAGGTAAGTGTCTTGTGGACAGATTCTCCAACCTAAACTGTGGATCTCTACAGCTCCTCCAGAGTTACCATGGGTCTCTTGGCTGATTAATGCTCTCCTTGCCCGGGTCAGTTTAGGTGAAAGGCCATGTCTTGGTAGGTTTGCATTTATGCCATACTTTTTTTCCATTTTCCATGAGATGTTTAAAGCTTGGGGTATTTTTGTGTAGGGGTAGCAGAGTAAAGGGGGCTGAATACAAATGCACACCACACTTTTCATATATTTGAAAACCATTTATCATTTTCCTTCCACTTCACAATTCCGTGCCACTTTGTGTTGGTCTATTACATAACATCCCAATAAAATACATTCATTTTTTGGTTGTAACATGTTTCAGACGTATATTAGCTTTCAGAAATTCATTAGAACCTTAAATATTAAAAGATATTTTCTCTCTAAACTTGGCGAGAGATCCTCTCAACCAGGTTTTGGGGTCCCCTCTGGAGTTCACTCCAATTTGGCCAACAAATCAGTATTCCATCCTCCCAAAAATGATCATAGACACATTGAAGTCTTTAAAAATATGGTAACCATGGATCTGGAAGAAATTAAAATCAAAAAAGTGAGAGATCCATCTTAACTGAAAAAACAAATTAGTACTTTGGAAAAAAATAAGGATGTTGTCGTCCGCCCCACTGACAAGGGGGGAGGACTAGTGGTCATGAGCAAATCCTTTTACAAAGGGGAAATGGAGCGATTGCTAGCTGATAGGGAAACGTATCAAGTGTTAGACAATGATCCTGTTTTTCAGTTTAAAAGTGAACTACAAGCATTAATCACATTGGGTAATGGAGTTTTGAATAAAAAAGAAGCATTGTATCTAGACCCTAGTGCCTGTAGGAGACCGATAGTGTATTTTTTGCCTAAGATACATAAGGACTCTCGGTCTCCTCCAGGCAGACCCATAGTTAACGGTATAGATTCCATATCAGCACGATTGGGTCAGTATATTGATTATTTTTTTAAACCCTTAGTGTCCACCACTACAGCGTATCTTAAAGATACAAAACACATTATTCAGATTTTTGGAAAAGATCCCTTGTAAGGAAAATAGTCTTTTGATGACAGCAGGCGTCAGCTCATTATAGCCTTTGGATGACCACCTGATCGGAGTAAATGTGTCGGCCATAACTCCAGGATTGCCGACATCCTTCAAAACGATGAGCCATGATAAACGAAAAGTCCAGGTTTTGGGATGGCTTAGGCACTTTTAGATCGTCCCATATAGCTTCTTCGTACCATTTTTCACGATTGGCCTCGATCTCCTGCATGGTTGCTTCTGGCACATAAGGAAACTCCCATCCATAGTCAAGAGCTACCCTTTTCATCAGTACCCTTTGCAAGCGGGCAAGTTTGGGCAGTGTGCGGGAGTGTCCCAGTCCCGGCATCACACATGCCTCCGGAGATTTTTTTAGAAGAGGCGTCATAGCTGGAGGTGCATCTTTTCTGCCAGAAACAATTCCTGCATCCGGGTCACACCCGGGGTTTCCGCCCGAGGCGTTGTCTACCCAGAGAACATTTCTCTGAGTGATAAGTGGAGGCAGGCCTATATCTTTTTATCCCACGTTAGCTCAGGGAACTCTGGTTCGAACCAGTGGTCATCACCGGTATCTGACAAAGAGTCCAGATCAGAGTCCGCATACTCTTCCGCAGGTAAACATGTGCGTACAATCTTAGTCACATTATCCCCAGCTGGCGAGGGCGAAATCCGGTCCCAGTAGACACTGGGGTAGGCCTCGACCGCAGCCGCGGGAAGACTTCGTGTAGCCCACCTTCTTGCCGGTGGGAATAGTAGGAACAACTGCCGTGCAAACATTTTCTGCAACAACATCTGCTGGTGGCTCAGGAACATTTGCATTAGCGACATCTGGGTTGGTGTCACTCATCGGAGCAGGCACTACAGGTGTAGAATCGGGAGTAGGCCAAGAAATAGCTTCTTCTAAAGTAACGGTGCCTGTAACCCAGTCCACGCGATAGGCACGGGGTGATCCGGGGGCTTGATCCACTCCAAAAATATACTCCCCACACTGGAAGCATTGGCCAAAGGGTCAGAGCTGGACGGCCAATCCTTCACATTTTGGGCACAACATACCAAGCGCCTCCACGCTGCCACTGGTATACAGCACAAAGTGCCCATGCAGCCTCATCCGGATACCTGTATCTGCCAGCAGTGCTCCTGCCGGTGCGGAACTCAAACTAGCTCCGGCCTGGGACATCATAGGGCTCGGTCCCATCGGTGGTATCGAATAGACTGACATGACTGCTCTGCGATCCTCACTCTTCAATCTAGCAATCAAGTCCTTTCTGCGCCAGGCACACTCACGTCTCACGCAGGGGTGTGGGGACTCCTCCCCCTTCTGGTTCTTTTCTTGGCACATTGCTTCACGCACCTCACTCTTGCACGTGTAGCCAACGCCTCCGCCAAGCAACCTGACCTTAGCCCTTTCCTTAGTGGGAAGGGGTGGAAAGGTAGATGGGTTCAGGTGTATAGTCACAAATAGGAAACACTCCTGCTTCCAGCAAACAGTTCTCGTCGCCACTCCAGCCAGAGTGGGTATTGCTCACCCGGATAGGTCCCCCCCCCCCACCGGCCCAGCAGCCGGGAAGGCGCACGGAATTAAGTACAGTCTCTGCCACAGACCTTCCTTTATGAGGAGACACTTTTGGTCCAGAATCCCCTGCCACAGGATTTAGCATCCGGAACTCTCCAGTTTATCTTTAGTAAAACTTTAGACCCGACAGGCGACACTGTCAAGCCTCTCAGTGCATGGTGCATCCTTCAATTAAGTTTCCAGGCCTTCTCCCAAGATACCAGCCTCTTGCATGGTCCTCTCCAGGATAGGTCCTCCCCTGGCTTCCTTCATCAAGTGGCTTCCTCCCCCAGGACGGACAGTACAGGATCACCTCTGAAAAAGGCAGGCCCCAGTCTGACTACTGGGCCTACCAGGCAAAGCCGCTGCAGCAGACCAACGTGGTCCCGGAGCCAGGATTCAGCAACCACTCCCACTGATTCACTGCCAAGGGGGACACCCAATACACCCTGACTTTGCTGCTGCCACCCTTGGCCTGGGGTGGTAATGACACCCCCAGGTGAACAATGGTGGAACTCTCAGCACCGCCATGGCTGGAAAAGAGGCTACATTTTCCATTAATCACTAGTCTGGCCCAAATGACAGCTCAGACCCCCACTAAATTCACAGCTGCACCTGTTATACATATATATATATATATATATATATATATATATATATATACTTTTTTCTTTATTATTCTAGGACCTCATAGCTGTGCACAATTTTCTCATAAATACCACTGGCAATATTGTGGTATCACTATGGGTTACCACATGTGGATTCTATTCTCTTGGAAGTCTGCCTGTCCTCCACTTCTGTCTTTGGTCCCCACAGGTCGTACATCCACAGCTTCTGGGTTAGACATCCCCCACAAGCTCTCAATCACCTGCACCACCATGTTTTATTTTGAGCTGACTTGTAAGTATTCAGGGGGGACATCTGTTTGATATGATGAGCTTTTGGACTAAGTAATATTACCATACTATATTGCTGTCAACTTATTTATTCTTTGCAGATACACACCTTGCATTTACTCCTCAGGAAGTGGACTATTTTCCACGAAACGTGTGAAGTTCATGAAATCTTATTACTATCATGCTTGTATATTTTAATTTCATATGTAGCATCCTCTAGTCTAGTGTGCTAGAAGTAGATTGTTTTGGTTAGAGTAGGTAAGTTGTTTAGGCTTGGCTGGCAGCCAAGCCTGTTTGTTTTTCTGGATCAGGGTTTGAGTGACTCAGGGAGGGCTGGATGACTCGCAGGCAAAATCTCTAAAACCTCCCCCTTCTTCTAAAAACTTACAGAAAATTCTAGAAAAATTGGAGTGGAGGAGAGGAGGAGCTGCCTGGAGTATTCTAAGGGCCATGGCCAGTCCCCAACAGATGGGTTGGCAGGAGGCAGGCTCCCTCGAATACTCTGGGTTAGCCCAGCTGGGGCAGTAGAGTTTGGGTTGAAGATGGAGTGTTAGGCTGTCGGTGGCCTTTGAGGGTTGCCCCCTAGTCTGGGGGGGTGACCTTTTGGCCTGGGCTCGGGTGCGGAAGGAACCCGCTTCATGACACAGGCACGGGAGCAAGCGGAGGACAGCAGACCACTGCCGGGCAAATCTCCAGGGAGGAAGACAGCCAGATGGGCTGGTGTGTATTACAGTCAAGAGGACTGGGTGCAAGCAGTCTGGGAGGACTGTGGAGAAATAGCCGGGAGGGCTAGAGAAAGGGGAAGCTGCGGCCAGGCAGGTTGGCAGTGTCTGAAGATGTGTTGCTGGGATCAGTAGCCACAGGAGGAGGACAGCTGGGAACTAGGACTTTTTGCTACACAACCAAAGCGGTCCCTGTCTGCAAATGGCATTTGCTACTGGTCTGATTGCGCTCTTGTCAGACCATCCATACAGTGCCAGCTGGTCCTGGGAAATGTAGTTCTATAAGCAAGATTTGTGCTGGAGGTAAAAGCAGAAGTGTATATACAAACTGTATATAGTTGTGTCCCTGAAGAGTTCTACTACCTTGATCAAGTGGGCATCCCATAATCTCCCATCCCTATCCAAGTTTATTCCAGTAAATAAAACATAAAAGCAAAGCACAGGACTGTTCTTCTGACTCAAGTGTGCTGTGAAGATGCGGTGTGCCTGGCTGTGCAGGGAGGGCATACCTCACAACTTTTTCAGATGGGAATAAGGGGCACCGTTCGGCAAAAGCCTGCAGACATAGGACACACTATGCCACGCCCCTTAAAGGAGAATTGTACAAAAAACAATATTTGTTAAACCTACAAGTGCTTTTTTTTACCACTACTATTCCTTTATATTGGCTTTTTTTTTTTTTTTTTTTATTTAAATTTATATTGTCTGTTTTTATAGAAAATGAATTGAATTTTCCAGTTATAGATAAATATAAGGGGAATACAATAAGCTGGACCCTGCGACCCTCCCCTTCCCTCCCCCGTAACCCCCCCCCCCCACCATCTCGTGACTCCACTCTACTAGTTTGTCTCAGATGCAGCTTGGGCTTTCTATATCTCCCTCAGATTTTCCATGTATCCCCTGTTTTTTTTTAATTTAAACCAATTTGCCCATTTACCCCTACAATCTGCATTTTCCGCGTCTGTCCCGTCTTTCCACTCCTCCCTCCTATAAGTCTCCTCCACTGACTCCATCCACTCCCAAACCTGTGGGCTTTCTACTTCCCTCTACTTTCTTGGTATCCGGTGTTTGGCTGCGTTGAGTAGGTGGGGAGTCAGCGATCTTTTATATTCTTTTATTCTCTCTTCCCCACCATGAAACAGAACTACCCATGGGTCTTCTATTATCTCCTTCTTGGTTATTTCCTTAATCAGTGGCAGAATTTTTTTCCAAAATGTTTTAATTACCGGGCAGTCCCACCATAGGTGGGCCATTGTCCCCCTTGCTGTACACCCTCTCCAACAGTCTGCTGACTGCCCTTCTCTATATTTGCTAGTTTTATCTGGGGTGGCATACCACCCTGTTAAGCATTTAAAATTCATCTCGGCCGTCCTTACATCGATTGCAGAGGAATTAATCATTTTTATTATTCTTGTTATTGAGATGTTTCCTCTGGGTGCCTCCAGTTCTCTTTCCCATTTTAGGATGTATTTTGGGGTCTCTAGCTCGTCCCTTTTACACAAAAACCTATAGATTGTGGAGATATTACCTTTTGAACTGTCGGTAATGCAGAGCTTTTCAATCGGTGTATACTCCTCGTATGGTCGGAGGGGTAGCGGGAGGCGCTTAATAAAAAGCGCCAACTGCATGTATCGCCATTTGTCCAGTCTCATGGATTCTATCTTTACTTTAATCTCGTGGTGTGTCAGTATCTTACCCTTGTGTATAATATCCCTAACCTGAATTCTATTTTTAATCCAATTCCCTCCCACCCCATTCTGTCCCTGGTGCAAAGTATTCATTGTCTTTAAGGTCCATTAATGGGGAGTTACATTTTAATTTCAATTGTTTTTGTAGTCTGTCCCATACCTGTAATGCATTAAATGTTATTTCATGTGCAGAAGTGTCTAATGTTCTATATTGTGGTGGGTTCCAAATTATTCGTCCCAATTGTGCCCGTGCTAGTGCGCATTCTATATTAATCCATCTTTTGTCTAGATTTTCTTTGGCCCACTCTATTACCCGTGCGAGAACCGTTGCAACGTAATATTTTCTGATATCTGGGACCGCCAGTCCACCCATTTTCTTATTCTGTTTTAATACTTTAGCGGAAATCCTCTGTTTT
Source organism: Rana temporaria (assembly GCF_905171775.1). Taxonomy (NCBI): domain Eukaryota; kingdom Metazoa; phylum Chordata; class Amphibia; order Anura; family Ranidae; genus Rana; species Rana temporaria. The sequence goes on along the minus strand of NC_053497.1, from coordinate 145,528,969 downwards.
TTATTTTTCCAAATGTAATTCATCAGGAGGGAGTTTAATATTTTAAAATACGTCTGTGGAAGTGCTACTGGGACCATTTGAAATTTATAGATTATTTTTGGGATTAATACCATTTTTACAACATTTATCCTGCCGAACCATGAGATTGGCCGATAGTAAATATTTTTAATCTCTCGTTTAATTTCATTTAGCAGAGGAATATAGTTGACTCTATATACTTTCTTTAAAGAGTTTACGAGTTTAATACCGAGGTAATTTATTTCTTTTTTCCAGGAGAAATTAAATGTCTTTTGAAGATATCGTTTTTCCTCCTTAGGAATATTGACATTCAGGATCTCTGTCTTGGATACATTAATTTTAAAATTTGAGACCTCCCCGTACTGTATAATATTTCTCATTAGAATCGGGAGTGTGTTTCTAGGACTACTTATGAAGAATAGAATATCATCCGCGAAGGCGGCCAATTTGTGCTCATCTTCCCTGACTTTGGGTCCCATAATCTCGGAATTATTACGTATCATTGCCAATAGGGGTTCCAGGGAAAGAACAAAAAGGAGAGGGGACAATGGGCACCCCTGCCTAGTCCCATTCCTCATCTCTAAGGGGGTAGATAGGGATCCATTGATTTTAATCCTGGCGTACGGGTGATGGTAGAGCGTTTTAATCCGCTTTACCATCCTCGGACCAATACCTATTTCCTCTAGCGTTTCAATCATGAGCCCCCAGTCTACCCTGTCGAACGCTTTTTCAGCGTCAACTGACAGGAGTAGACCGGGGGATCCACTGTCTTTAATTTGCTGTAGAAGAAGGAGAGCCCTGACCCCATTATCCTTACCCTCTCTACCGGGTATAAAACCCACCTGGTCAGGGTGCACTATGGTTGTCATTAGCCCCTTCATGCGTTCGGCCAGTATCTTAGCATACAGCTTTGTATCTGCGTTTAGTAGTGATATGGGTCGGTAGCCTGAGCAAAGTGTGTTATCTTTTCCCTCTTTTTTATGACGGTAATTGTTGCTTCCAATGCCTCCCGGCTCATCTCATATTCTGCCCCCAACCCATTAAAATAGTGGCAGAGTCTAGGGATTAATATAGAGCCAAATTTTTGCAGGTACAAAGTCGTAAAGCCATCTGGGCCTGGGCTTTTCCCCTTGGCTGACTTTTTTAGAGCAGTGCTCACCTCCTCCTCAGTTATGGGCTCTTCCATTTTTGCAGTTGCTTGGGCTTCTATCTTGGGTAAGTTAGCTTTCTGGAGTACTGCTCTTATTTTGGCCTCTTTCTCTCCAGGGCTCCACTTCTTCTGTTGTACAGCATATAGATCTTCGTAATAATTCCTAAAGACTTCAGCTATATCCCTAGTCGAGTTAGCTAATTCTCCATTCTTTTTTTGGATCTTTTCGATAAAGTTTCTAGTTTTCTTTTTTTGTACCATTCTAGCTAGGTGCTTACTGGGTTTATTTCCCCAAATGTATCTTTCTCTATCCCTTCTATTAAGTAGTCTCCTTGTTTCTTGCTCTGAAAGAGCTCTATATTCATCCCTTTTTAGGGACAATGCATGAAGAGTTTCTCTCTTTTGACCCTGCGTTTTATGATCTTGTTCTAAATTATGAATTTCTTCTATTAAAGATTTTAATTTCCTGGAACTTTCTTTCTTTTTCCTTGCTCCCTCAGCAATAAGGATCCCCCTTACATATGCTTTATGAGCGTCCCAAAGGGATGCCCCCGAGATCCCCTCCGTATCGTTCTCCCTGAAATAGAGCTCTAATTCTTTTTGGACTCTCCCTACTACCTCTTCATCTTCAAATAAGCTTTCATCCAGTCTCCACACCGGTGGATTTTTTTGCTGTAGTGACGTACTAATTACTAAAGTTATAGGGGCGTGGTCTGAAATTGTCGTGATCCCAATCCCTGCATCGGTTACCCTGTCCAGTAGTCTATGATCTATGAGGATATAATCTATCCTCGAGTACGTCCCGTGCACAGGGGAGTAAAAAGTGTAGTCACGCGTTTTGAGATGTAAGGTTCGCCATACGTCAATCAATTGGTTGTTTAACATTCGTTGTTTCAATTCTTTTAGGTGTTCACCATTAGTCCCCTGGGCCCGGGACGTACTATCCAATATGGGGTCCAGGCAGCAATTGAGATCCCCCATCAGTACCACATGCCCTTCCTCGAATTCTTTTAATTTCACATTGGGGGCATAGACGTTCGCCAGAGTGAAATCCACTCCTCCTATTTTGACCTTCAAGAATAAAAATCTTCCTTCTGGATCAGTCCGTCTATCCCCCAGTGTAAACCGTACACTACTAGCAAATCCTATAGCGACCCCACGTGATCTCTTTGATATTGTATCTCCATAGATCGACGTGGGAAACTTGGGTGAGAACATCTTGATGTTGGACTCTGACGTTAAGTGGGTCTCCTGTAAACAGACAGCGTCCGCCTTATGATACTCCAGTTCCTTCAGAATTTTGAGTCTCTTAACGTGAGAGTTCAATCCTCTTACATTATATGAAAGAAATCTAATGTCAGTCATTTACGGGAAATATGGGTGAATCTACCTAGTTCTCGTGGAGTCTCCGAGATGGTCCCCTCCCCCCTTCCCTCCCCCCACGCCTCCCACCCTCCACCCTCTCCCACCCCCCTACTCCTCCCCTCCCTTGGCCCATTCTTGGCCTAGGAGCCGCTATTGGTATCCTCCTCCCCTTTACCATCGGCTCAACTCCTAGTGGTGGTGCTCAAGAGTACCCCATGACCGCCCTCCAACCCATCCCCTCCCCCCCTCCCCCCCCCCCAGCCTCCATCCAGGCAACCCTGCCTTTTTTTTTTAATTAATCAACCCATTCCGGCAGCTCCGGAGCTGTTAAGTCCATTTTTTGACAGAACCCCATCAACTCTTCTGGGTGTCGCAACCGTGCGGTTATCCCCCCCTTTAGGCCAATAAGACATGCAGGGAACCCCCACTGATATTTCACATTCTGCGAGCGCATTAGATCCAATAGGGGTTTCAAGTGTCTTCTCCTTGTTAGTGTTTCTTTCGATAAATCCGCGAAAATCTGAATCTCCTCCTCTTTGTATCTAATGGGGGGTTTCCCCCTCAGCCTACCCCAGATCTCCGCTTTATCTTCATAGTTCCGAAATCGAACTATGACATCTCTCGGACCCTTTCTGTCTATCTGTTTGGGGTTCCCTACTCGGTGTACTCGTTCAATTTTAAGAGGTTTTGCCTCTGCCGGATTGTCTAACGGGGTTAAATATGATGTTCATGATCTTCCTCAGATCTTCTCCTTTCTCTTCAGGTAGCGCACGGATTCTGAGGTTCTGTCGCCTGTTACGATTTTCCTGGTCTTCTAGCCGGTATGCTAGCATTTTTTGGTTATCTGTCAGAACTTGGACTTGTGTCTTTAATTTATTTAATTCACAATCTTGGTCTTCCATTCTTTTTTCCGTCTCCTCCACTCTTTCTAAGAGGCCTCCTAAGTCCGTTCTTATCCTGTCGATTTCTGTTTTGATGACGTTTTCCATCCTGAGCAACATCACATTCATCTCAGCTTTCGATGGCGGCTTTGTCTCCTGGCCTACCTCTTCCAGTCTACTTTGCTCATGTTCGCTTTCTGAGATGGTTTCCCCTTTGGAGCGGTCCGCACTATCTTCCCCTGTTGCAGTCACGGTTTTCTTTTTTTCAGTTTTCTTTGCCGTCATAGGGCTTTTGATGTTGCCCTCTTGGGTCATATAGTGCTGAATTGAGCTAGTCCCGGCTTTACTTTTAGGCCCCTTTAGGGCAGCACCTCTCACGGACCTATTCATCTTAGTAGTTGGTCTAATTCTCTTCCCCAGTTTGAGGGTGTTCTGATTTAAATTCCGATCCTGGTGCTACCGCAGCCAGCTGTGTTGGGGTTAATACCAGGGGGGTCACTCAGTGTACTCCGTATACTATTCCGACTTGAGGGAAAAAGGAGGGGTACCCCACTGCCTGCTAGCTGTTTAGTCCTGTTATATTGCAGTAGATTATCCAATTTCCCTCAATATACAGCCCAACTTAAAAGAGAACAGACAGACCTATTATGGTAATGGAATTAATAGCACATCAAGAGGTGGCCTCTATATATATATATATATATGTGTCTGTTGATTGTATGGGGGCTTCCTTTACCCACTAGGTTCCTGCAACGTATCTGCCCTTTTAACGCTTTATAGGGCAGTTAAGGGCAATTAAGCAACTTCAAGAGAGGGTAGATCAGAGTTCATATCATATCATAGTTCATATCCACTTCTGGATTGTCCCTTGGATTTTTATATCTTACAGGTATGATAATACCGTCTGCCCCTTACTATTTAAGCTCCTCCAAGGCCCTCTTTTTTTTTTTTTTTTTTTATATATATATATATATATATATATTTTATTGTTTAAAGATATTATGTTGTATATTTTTTTTTTTTTATATCGGATTATTATATAATGTGAGGCAAAGTCAATCTTTCATATGTATCATTACTCCCAAGCTTCACCGCTCCTCAACTCTATTTGCCCTGTTTTTAGTCTACCAGCTAGCCAGAAAGCAGTTCAATACAGTTCTGTTCAGTAAGGGCCAAAGGCCAGGCTCTTTGATATGTCATAGGCAAAAGGTAGAGTAAATGTAGAGTGAGAGTATCGCTGCAGATGGAGTATTTAATTAATCCAGGTATCATACCCCCCAGATATTTCAACAATTACTTCATCATACACAAGTCAGAGTTATATATTCAGTTGCAGGTCTAACATAGGTCTTACCCAGGGGAGGGCCATAAAACTAGCATGTAGGTATTGTCCGTTGCACAAAGGACACCTTATGAGCTACAGATAATCATACTCCCGGAGGGTAGTGTATAGGCGGGGGGGGTCAGAGGGGGGAGACCCAATCAAACTCGGCTCAACTGAGCGCCTCACCAGTCCCTTCGTTTTCTTCCTAGACCGCTGCCAGGCTGCATGTCTCCATGAGCTTCCGGGGACCGCCGACTCCCACACAGCGTGTCCCCGCTCAGAATGCTGACCGGCTTCCTTCCATCCACTACGGGAGGGGCTGAGACTTCTCAGGCACTGCGCTGCGTGACTCGTAGGGACTTGATTGCCGGCGTTTGCGGGTAAGGTCTCTTGAGTGTATCGGGTCCTGGGCGGGGATGAAGCTCCCGCTCGGTCCTCACAGCCCCCAGCCTCTCACGCTGTATTCTGCGGGTCCACGAGGGATGGCATCGGTGCTTCAGCACGGCGGATGTCTCCTGCCGACATGGAGCAGTCTGGCACCTCCCACCTCACACACGTCACGTCCTCATCCCTGTCCGGGTGTACGCCCCCTGAACGACGTCGGGATAATTTGAAGAATCACCTTTATATTGGCTTTTGGAATTTACAAATGCAGCAATTTAGAAATCAGATGAAAGGTTTAGCACTGGAAAACACTTTTCGATAGATTAAACAGTGCATTTTTGTATACAACTATATAGATCAGACCAAAATGAGGGACAAATGAGGAGGAATGAGGGACATTGCTCTAAATCAGGGACAGTCCCTCGAAATCTGGGAGCTATGAGGGAGGGGGGTCCCTTTCTATTTGCGGCTCATTAGGGGGTGTGCTACACATATATAAATTAACCTTAAATTCTGGCATTTATTTTTTAATATTGATGATATATATATATATGCTAAAAATCAACTCAGCAATTAATATTGTAATTGAATGTTACTTTGATAAGATGAAATGTGTATTATATATGTATCAACAGATATGTATACATGGGTATTGATCATTTTACTCCAGTGTTATGTGCTTTATTTGAAGGGCTAGGGTTTATGTTTTTCTGTCATTCAGACAGATGCTGGCACCTGTATTGTGTGAATGAGGCTCCTGCATCCGTAGGCAGCCTATGTAAGTGGATGAAGGCGCAGCAGCTCCAAGGACAAAATGTGACAGGCATGCAGAACTGGGCATGCGACTCCGAATGCACACTGTGTTCAGGGCTGTGCACCTGTCAAATTTTGACATGCAGCTGTACCCAGCAATGTAGCTGCTACATCTGCATCCACTTAGGGTATCTACACACGGGGCAGATGCAGGTGCGAAAATAAACGCTTAATTCAGAAAATACGGTGAGTAGGGTTGCCACCTTTTCTTCAAGCCAAACCCGAACACATTACTGGCGCACAACATTTTTTTTTAGTATACACTATAGACAATAGGATTGTTAACCACTTCCTTACCGCGTCATTGTGAAATGACGGCGGCAGGAACCCCTCCTCGATCCAGGAGGATGTCATGTGACGTCCTGGGCTTTCCGGGTGGATATCTGAATGATGCCTGCAGCTAGAGGCATCATTCAGATATCCTTCTCTCCTGCCGGCGATTCTGCACAACGTAAGAACGATCATAGCGGTGGTTCCGCCGCTAGATCGTTCTTACAGGCGGCGGGAGGGGACATCCCCCCCTCCCGCGGCCATCCGGTGCTTCTCCGGGCTCTCCCGTGCCATCGGGGGCCCGGAGAACGAATCGTCCGGCGCGCGCAGGAAGCATAGAGATGACCAGTCATCTCTATGACCGTCGGAGGACCTGGGCGCGATGTGATGACGTCACGCCCGGGTCCCCGTAAGTAAACAAAGCCGCAATTGCGGCTGCTAAGCAACAGCAAGCATGAGATCGGTAATTTTTTTTTTTTTCATTCAAATTTAAGTTTATTTTCAATAAAATAAATACATACATTTGTATTAAATTAGTGTAGCCCTGTTGTGATTTTCAGCCATTTAAGAGGATGTAGATATATATATATATATATATACATATATATATATATATATATATATATATATATATATATATATATATATATATATTGCAGCAGGTGGAGCCAGAGAGCACAGATTTGGAGGCTGCAGTACAGAACAGACATAGAGATACATTTCTACAGCAAGGGGCTGAATAACTGCTTTTTCCCAGGAGGCTTTGCGACAGGAGGTTCCGGGAGAGAGGGGAGTCAGGAGGAAGTAGTGAGGAGAGGGAGTCTGGAACAGTGACCAGGGAACACAGATCTGCATCACAGAGTGATTTAAGACAGCTTGTGTCAGAGCTGTGTGTTTGCCACTGAGACACAGGCTCTATGCAATAGTTCTTGGAGAGACTGATGTTCGTCTACTGAAACAGAGAGAGACTGTGTTTTGAGCGATAGAACTGAGGCCTGGTCGCAGGGCCGATCCAGCCACCGGAGTAATCCAGCCTGCCCAACTGAGTGAGTACAGCTGACGGAGGTTATTGCCAGATTCCCCAGACGGCCCCTAGACTATCTGAGATGTCCTGCCGGAGGCTTTAAAAGACTGCATCCATTTCACAGTCGTCGGTCTGAGGAGAGAGGGACACTCGCTTCCGCAGACAGCCATCCTCCTTTCCAAAGAGACATTGGAAGTGGTGAGCGGCCTTTGGCCATTGCAACAAGTGTATTTCCTACAACTGTCATACATCCAGGGCCCCAACGTTGGCTAGCCTAGGACAGTACTACTGGCCAGTAGTTTAGGGTGGGGTCGATACTGCTAAGTATATAGATATATTACTGTTCATCGCATTCAATCTAAACGTATTATCTCATTCTGTTATTAGTTGTATTATATTAGAGTGGGGAGACATTAAGGGCTTTTGCTCTATCCCACAGTCATTAAATCTGTTATAAAACTTCACAAGGTGTGCTGGTGTGCTGTGGATTCATTGTTTGTGGTGTGTCACAGAGGTGAGACAGAAGACCCGATAATTCAGCGGCTCCTTCGGGGGTGAGCGCTACACGTGGGGTGCTCGTCCGGGATTTCTTCTGATACCTCTCGCAAAGTGATAACCGCACAAACGAGCCAGCAATGGATCCAAACACCGCAGCAGAGTGGTGCAAAGAACAAAATGGCCAATTAGGGCTGAGTATAGTAATGGACATTCCTGCTGACAAATGGACAGAGGAACAGATCCGTCAAGCAGTAACTACACTAGCACCTGACCAGAAAGTGTTTGTAATAGACACGAAAATAGATCAAAAAGTCTCCCATACCTATGCCCTACTAGAATGGAAGAAAGGAGTCCCAACCTGCTTCCAGGGTGATAGCATCCAGCTAGCTGGAGAAGTTAAAGCACGGTTATTCCCTCTACTCACCTCAGCAAGTTGTCTGGAGGGACCAAGCCAGACCATGTCAGACACAGTGGAAGTAACTACCACTTCTGTACCAACCACTAACTACCCCCCAGCTTCCTTCTTCATGGACATAGGAAAACTGGTAGAGAGCGTTAGAAAAATGTCCTCGCCATCTGTGAACTATGGCTACAGGAAGTTGAGAATTTTTTTCTGGAGTGCAGCCTGTACCTCCTGGAGAAGAAGAGTATGAAACCTGGATGGAACAGGCTATGCAAGCACTGGGATGTTCCAGAGGCTCAAAAGAAACAACGCATTACTGAAAGTCTGAAAGGCGTTGCAGCAGAAGCCATCCGAAATTTGAAATTCAGTCAGGAGTCTTGTACAGCATATGACTATCTTCGCATGCTACAAGATGAGTTTGGGCGCACAGAGAAAGCTACAGATCTAATCTTCCTATTTGAACACATGTTTCAACGGAAAAATGAGCAGCTTTCCGAGTATATTCGACGACTAAACAAAATGCTATACCAGATTGTACTAAAGAAAGGAATAGAAGCCAGGGATATGGATCAAGTTAGAATGAAACAGATCCTGAGAGGCGCTCTGAGTTCCGATCCTATCTGGATCCAGTTGAAGACCTTACAAGGGGGTACCTCTTTGCGATACTCTGATCTCATTAAGATGGTAAGGGAGGAAGAGGCTATCCTAGAGGAGAAAAAGAAGGGCTCAGGATTTTCATTTCCTGCTGAGGTTCGAACGCTCAATGTGTCGAATGGGAATTCAGAAGTGGAGAAATTAAAGGCTCAAGTTTCCCAGCTGACGCAAATGCTAACCCTATTGTCTGCAGGTGTCAAGTCGCCCCTTGAAAAAGTCACTTCAGAACCAGTTCCTGAATCTACTACTCAGGTGGTGCCTATCAAGAAACCGTCAAACATCTGCTATAATTGCGGAGGAGTGGGTCATTACCGAAATACCTGTCCGAGCCCATCGAATTCAAGAGGAAGTTATCGACCGGCGGTAAACTACAGAGGGCCCCAGTGAGGGAGCAAACTGGGTGCCCAACTACTGAAGACTGCTCTGATTCCCAGGATACCAATAAGAGACCCAAGTCTTTACCCAGAGCCTCACCTGCTACGACAAAAAGATCCCCTCCCCTGGCGTCTGGTCCTGTGTCAGAGGGAGGCAAGGCACACCCACAACCTAAACACCCGGAAGGGGGAAGAAAACAACCACCACAAGCGAGGAAGAGGGCTAGAGTGCAGCCGACTGGGTCTATGCCTTCTACTACTCCGAAGAAGTTCCCTGACCAGTTGATAGGCCCTTCACCCATTATCCCAGTTCAAGTAGAAGGGGTTTACACGAAGGCTCTCCTCGATTCAGGTGCTCAAGTAACACTGATTTACCGGGACTTCTACCAGAAGCATTTGAAGCATCTACCCCTGATGGAGTTAGAGGATCTCGAAATCTGGGGTATTGGGACTCAGAAGCTTCCATATGATGGGTGTCTACAAGTGAAGCTGGAGTTCAGTTCGGCAACTGTTGGACAACCAGGGGTCTGTGACGCCTTAGCCATTGTATGTCCCCGCCCACCAGGAGCTAATCGAAGTTCTATGATTGTGGGAACAAATACTGACTTGGTGAGACGCCTTATAACTCCATTAGTGACGGAAGAGAGTTCTACTTCAGAGAAGATGCACCCGATGTTGCGGCCAATCTACCAGCGGATTATTCAAGAACAGAGGGCCCCTGCAGAAGTGGGACGGCTTTGGAGATTAGAAAGAGCAGAGAAGGTTTTACAGCCAGGAGAAATGACTAGTTTCCGGGCCTCAGTCAAGTTGAATTGGTCACAACCAGGCCCCTATGTGGTCCTGGAAACTGATCCCAGAAATATGAAGAGATCTGGAGTGGAATTGGTGCCTGAGATAATATCCACCAGAGCTCTACAGTGGGCCCGTGGGAGAGTCTCTGTAAGTGTATGCAATGTGTCAGACTCCCCAGTGACCTTGAAGGCACGGATGCCGATTGGACAAGTGGCCACTGCCACACCCCTCTCACCCACTGAATTGATAGATGGAGTAGACAGAGAGATCCCAGCTGAACGATTCTATCCTAAAGATGCCCCTATCTCGCCTGAGTGGAAGAAGCGAATTCAGTCTCAGCTCCTCAAGTGGCAAGATTTATTCTCCAAGGATGAGTTTGATGTGGGGTGTGCTAGGAGCACTCAGCACCGCGTTCGCCTCCAAGATGACAAGCCCTTTCGAGAAAGGTCACGGCGAGTCCCATTGGGAGATCTAGATGACCTAAGGGAACAGCTGGCTGAATTGAAAAAGACCAGGATAATCCAAGAATCCAGGAGTCCTTATGCCTCACCCATCGTGGTAGTTCGCAAGAAAAACGGTTCCATCCATTTGTGCATAGACTACCGCACACTCAACCAAAGAACCATTCCCGACCAATACACTACTCCTCGAATAGAAGATGCCTTACAGTGTCTGTCAGGAGCAAAGTGGTTTAGTGTACTTGACCTGCGAAGTGGATATCACCAGATACCCATGCATCCTGAAGAGACTGCTTTCATCTGTCCACTGGGATTCTTTGAGTTTAATAGAATGCCCCAAGGCCTCACAGGAGCCCCAGCAACTTTCCAACGACTAATGGAAAAGACGGTGGGAGACATGCACCTGATCGAGGTACTAGTGTATCTAGATGACCTAATAGTCTTCGGAAGAACACTGGAAGAACATGAGCAGCGGTTGGAAAAGGTCTTGAAGCGGCTGCATGAAGAAGGATTGAAACTTTCCTTAGAGAAGTGTCAGTTCTGTCTGCCTTCAGTCACGTACCTGGGACATGTTGTTTCAGCAGAAGGCATATCAACTGATCCTAAGAAGTTGGAAGCTGTGGCTTCATGGCCGAGACCTCGTAATATTACTGAACTCCGGTCCTTCCTAGGATTCTGCTCATACTATAGGAGGTTCGTAGAGGGGTTTGCCAAGATAGCTCAGCCCCTGAACACGCTTCTAAGAATGGAAGGAGCAGAAGATGAATCAATGTCCTTTGAGCCGGGTTCATCAGCCCACGGAACTAGGAAGCCTCGTGAATCAATCCAGGAGGAATGGACCGACCAATGTGAAAAAGCTTTCCTCCAATTGAAAGGAAGTCTAACACAGGCTCCTGTCCTTGCCTACGCTGATCCTGCCAAGCCTTATGAACTACATGTGGATGCTAGCAGAGAAGGGCTAGGAGGAGTACTATACCAGGAATATGATGGCCTCCTGAGACCGGTGGCATATGTGAGTCGGGGTCTCACCCCTTCTGAGAAGAATTACCCCACTCACAAGTTGGAGTTCCTGGCCTTGAAGTGGACAGTGGTGGACAAACTAAAAGACTACCTGTACGGGGCCAATTTCGTGGTCAGAACTGACAACAACCCACTCACTTACATTCTCACTACGGCCAAACTGGATGCCACTGGGCACCGGTGGTTGGCCGCCCTGTCAGGATTCCGCTTCAGCCTCAAATATCGCCCTGGGGTCAATAACCAAGACGCGGATGCCTTATCCAGGAGACCCTATAGCACAGGGGTCCCAGAAACAGAGTGGACTAATTTGACCCCAGATGGAGTTCAAGCCCTATGCCAAGGGGTGGAGTGCCGAACCAAAGGAATGATTGGAGCAGAGGCCATAGGAGTCATGGCTGCCGGTGTCCCTAAAATGTATTGTAACCCTACACAGCTGAGGAGTGAGGGCCTGCCTACTTTCACGAAGAAGGACCTGAGAGTAGATCAGGCTGAAGATCCTTTGATCGGGTTAACTCTGAGAGCAATGAAAGCGGGTCAAAGAGGGCTCCTACTAACCGATTCACCAAAAGAGGCTCGTCTGGTCCACAAAGAGTGGGAACGGTTGAAACTGCTAGACGGGGTGGTCTACCGAAGGGGCCCCTCGGATGACTTAGAAGAAAAGCAGCAGTTGTTCCTCCCAGAGAAGCATAGAGAAAATGTGCTGAAAGCTTTGCATGATGACCATGGTCACTTAGGAGCAGAGAGAACTTTTAAACTGGTCCGAGACAGATTCTATTGGCCCTGCATGAGATCCGAAGTTGAAAGCTACTGCCATTCCTGTCTAAGATGTATCCAGAGGAAAACTTTACCTTCTAGGACTGCTCCAATGAGCCATCTGCAGAGTCAAGGGCCTATGGACCTGGTGTGTATTGACTTCCTGTGCTTAGAGCCTGACACTAGTGGACAGGGAAATATCCTAGTGGTGACAGACCACTTTACCGTTATGCTCAAGCTTTTCCAACCAAAGATCAACGTGCTCCTACTGTAGCCAAAGTCCTAGTAGAAAAGTTCTTTGTTCATTATGGTCTACCTCAGAGGATCCATTCTGATCAAGGCAGAGACTTTGAAAGTCGACTCATCAGGCAGCTCTTGGATCTATTGGGGATTCAGAAGTCAAGAACCTCCCCCTATCACCCCCAGGGTGATGCACAACCGGAGAGATTCAATCGGACTCTACTCAATATGTTGGGAACACTGTCGATCAGGGAGAAACAGCACTGGAGTCGGCATATCTCTACCATTGTGCATGCTTACAATAGCACAGAAAGTGATGTTACAGGATACTCACCGTACCGCCTCATGTTTGGAAGAGAAGCCCGATTACCAGTAGATTTAGCTTTTGGCCTCTCCCTTGACCAGACGTCTATTGCCTCTCACCAGGGTTATGTGGATAGACTGAGGAGAAACCTGGCTTCTGCATTTGAGAAGGCCCGTTTGACATCCGGGAGTAGAGAACAAAGAAACAAACGGAACTATGACTTGAGGGTTCGGGTACAGGATTTACAGCCAGGTGATCGAGTTCTATTAAGAAATTTGGGTGCTTCGGCCAGGCACAAACTAGCTGATAGATGGAGTTCTCAGATCTACATCGTCTGTAAACAATTGCCTGACCTGCCAGTGTACCAGATTCGACCAGAGGGAAAGACCGGGCCACTGAAGAATTGGCATCGGAATCATCTCCTACCTCTGAGTGAAGCTGTGCGAGTACCAGATAGAGATGAGTCTCCTTCACCCATTCCATCCACTTCCCGTCAAGCACCTGTTACTCGGTCCCAACAGCCACCTTCTACAAGAGAAAGTGAGGACGACAGCGATGAGGAAGATGTGTGTCCGAGTTGGATGTGGCCATCTGAACCTATGGATGTTCATCCAACTATTATGACTCCTGAGTCGGATTTGAGCAATTTGAGACCAGATGCCCCTGAATTTGTGCCTCAAGCAAACGAGGATAATTCTGTACCCTCTCAAGTGGAAAGTCTCTTGCCGGAAACCTCAGTGTTAGAAGATGCCTCTGTTCAGCCAGTTGAAAAGGAAACTGAATTCCCTCAGTTAACACGGCAAGTAGAAGAGGACTCAGCAGATGAAGGCCCATCCGGGTTTTTAGAATCAAGGTCCAAACGACTGGTGCGACCTCCTCAGAGACTCACTTATGACTCACCAGGGAACAGCACAGAGGAAGCTATCACTACTGTACGCAGATCACCCAAAGTGTCCACCCTAACCACAGAGGTATCAAATGACTTGTGTCCAATCCCGACCATCAGCACACCTTGGTGGAGTGTTCCTCTGCCCCCTCCACTTGCTAGACGTTGTCATAGACTGCATCTATCTATGCGCAGTAAAGGTATTCAGATGGTCTAGTATAAACTTTATATGTGCCTTTCATACTGTATATATTGTCTGTAGAACTTACAAATACAGTTTACCCTTTGGGGGGACCCCAAAGACTTTAAGTAGGGGGAGAATGTAGCCCTGTTGTGATTTTCAGCCATTTAAGAGGATGTAGATATATATATATATACATATATATATATATATATATATATTGCAGCAGGTGGAGCCAGAGAGCACAGATTTGGAGGCTGCAGTACAGAACAGACATAGAGATACATTTCTACAGCAAGGGGCTGGATAACTGCATTTTCCCAGGAGGCTTTGCGACAGGAGGTTCCGGGAGAGAGGGGAGTCAGGAGGAAGTAGTGAGGAGAGGGAGTCTGGAACAGTGACCAGGGAACACAGATCTGCATCATAGAGTGATTTAAGACAGCTTGTGTCAGAGCTGTGTGTTTGCCACTGAGACACAGGCTCTATGCAATAGTTCTTGGAGAGACTGATGTTCGTCTACTGAAACAGAGAGAGACTGTGTTTTGAGCGATAGAACTGAGGCCTGGTCGCAGGGCCGATCCAGCCACCGGAGTAATCCAGCCTGCCCAACTGAGTGAGTACAGCTGACGGAGGTTATTGCCAGATTCCCCAGACGGCCCCTAGACTATCTGAGATGTCCTGCCGGAGGCTTTAAAAGACTGCATCCATTTCACAGTCGTCGGTCTGAGGAGAGAGGGACACTCGCTTCCGCAGACAGCCATCCTCCTTTCCAAAGAGACATTGGAAATGGTGAGCGGCCTTTGGCCATTGCAACAAGTGTATTTCCTACAACTGTCATACATCCAGGGCCCCAACGTTGGCTAGCCTAGGACAGTACTACTGGCCAGTAGTTTAGGGTGGGGTCGATACTGCTAAGTATATAGATATATTACTGTTCATCGCATTCAATCTAAACGTATTATCTCATTCTGTTATTAGTTGTATTATATTAGAGTGGGGAGACATTAAGGGCTTTTGCTCTATCCCACAGTCATTAAATCTGTTATAAAACTTCACAAGGTGTGCTGGTGTGCTGTGGATTCATTGTTTGTGGTGTGTCACAGAGGTGAGACAGAAGACCCGATAATTCAGCGGCTCCTTCGGGGGTGAGCGCTACATTAGCAAGAAATAAGTCAATAGCACGCAGAAATATAATAATTTAAATACATTTCAATTCATAATAATCATTCCTGTCTTATTAACTGCCACTTATATCTATCCATCCTATATGCTCTACACCATGTGGTGAAAGTAAGGCAGTTCACATAAGCTAAATTAAAAGACTATTTCAAAGTAATACTTTAAACTTGAAAGAGAAACAGAATATTTTCATATATCAAGGAATTCCTAGGTCTAGCGTTATCACACAATAAGTTATATAAGGGATAAAACTAATTGAGTGTACCAGATTAAATTACTTAGAATAATTAAAGGATAAGATATCCGGAGTGCATCAACCTCTCCGACACCCCTAACGGGAACTTTCTGTGTCCAAGAGGTTGAGCAAAACCTCCAATCCTCCCTCCCTCCCTCCCATAACTATTACTGGAACTCTCCGATAACCGAAAACAAATTTTCGGAATCCCCATCAAATCTAATTATTTCAAAGGTTTGGTAGAATCCTTCAATTACTTAAACATAAACTTATCTTTTCAAAATAAAACAAACTGAGGACCAAAAATCTTAAGGATTCTATCCCCAGAGATAAAATAATGAGATAAAACCTAAGAAGAATCAGAAGAAAAAAAGAAAGAGTGACAAAAGACAAGAGAGGAAGTGAAAAAAGAAAGCCAGAAGAAAATCAGGAGAGATAGAAAATTAGCCTGCCTGCCATCTACCAGCATCGTCCAAAAGACACTGATGTCATCAAAACCTTCACGGAGTATAAGTTATCCCCATGTATTCCAACCAAGGTTCCCAGATTTCATAGAAAAGAGTAGACTTATCCAACATGGAGCAGACCCTTTTCTCTTGTTCCATAATCCATGTGACCTTTCTTTTCATATATAGGATGGAAACATTAGTCTTTTTCCATGCAGCTGCGAGTGTAATCCTGGCACCCGTCATAATATATAAGATGAGTTTTCTGGTAACCTTAGAAGTTAGAGGTAACATTCCGTTAAGTAAAGCAACAGTAGGAGATTGATGCAGGTTACAGCCTGTGACTCGTCTGATTATATTGAACACCTTATTCCAGTAACCCCGAATTTTGGGACATTCCCACCAAATATGTATCATAGACCCCAATCCATGGCAGCCTCTGAAACATAGGGGAGAAGTTGTCGGATACATAGAGGTCAGTTTGACGGGAACTAAATACCATCTAGTATACATTTTTATGTTAGCTTCTATAAGAGAGACATTCACATAACCTTTAATGGATCTGGTATAATTAGTAGCAAGTGAATTATATATAATTGAAATATTCCCCTTCCTGGACAAACCCTGATCACATTTACTTTCATAGGGTGTCAAAAGTCCAGATATCGAGTCGTTATCCCATAGGCTTTGAGCGTAGTCATGTAGTTGAGAAAATCTTAGTTTTTCTGAAACAGGAAGGTCTAGCTTGTCAATAAAATGTTGCTCGGGGAGGGGACCTGAACGAGAAAAGAAGCGTCCTATACGATACAACCCCTTATCATGCCACCATTTAAAGGAATCTTTATCAATTTTAGAAGTAAAGAATGGGTCTATGAAAATATTCGATAAA
This sequence comes from Rana temporaria, assembly GCF_905171775.1. Taxonomy (NCBI): domain Eukaryota; kingdom Metazoa; phylum Chordata; class Amphibia; order Anura; family Ranidae; genus Rana; species Rana temporaria. Next base: position 145,512,428 of record NC_053497.1, on the reverse strand, counting down.
GGCCTACCTTTAGAGATTAGAGAGGGATTGTTTTTAAGTGAATCCCATAAAACTAAAGTTTGAGATAGAGTCGGAGATAATATAGAAGGCCTTTTCTTGGTATGAGATCGGTGAATTTTTTTTCACCGATTTCATGCTTTCAGGCCTGGAGGAGAGATGTGGGGTCTTATTGACCCCGCATCTCTCCATAAAGAGTACCTGTCACACACATTCCTATTACAAGGGATGTTTACATTCCTTGTAATAGGAATAAAAGTGATAATAAAAAAAATAAAATAAAAAAAAAAAGTGTAAAAAAATAAATAAATATGTAAAAAAAAAAAAAGAAATAAAAAATATTTTTTTTAACGCCCCTGTCCCCCAGTAGCTCGCGCGCAGAAGCGAACGCACACGCAAGTCCCGCCGACATATGTAAACGCTGTTAAAACCACATATGTGAGGTATCGCCGCGTGCGTTAGAGTGCCAGCAACAATTCTAGCACTAGATCTCCTCTGTAAATCTAAACTGGTAACCTGTAAAAAATTTCAAAGCGTTGCCTATGGAGATTTTTAAGTACTGAAGTTTGGCGCCATTCCATGAGTGTGCGCAATTTTAAAGCGTGACATGTTAGGTATCTATTTACTCGGTGTAACATCATCTTTCATATTTTACAAAAAAATTGGGCTAACTTTACTGTTTTTTGTTATTTTTTTAATTCATGAAACAATTTTTTTCCAAAAAAAAGGCGTTTGAAAAATTATTGCTCAAATGGCGTGCAAGATAAAACGTTTCAATGACCGTCGTTTTATTCCCTAGGGTGTCTGCTAAAAAAACATATATAATGTTTGGGGGTTCTGTGTAATTTTCTAGCAAAAAAAATATGATTTGTACATGTAGGAAAGAAGTGCCAGAATAGGCCTGGTATGGATGTGTGTATAACTGCCCTGTATGGAAGTGGTTAAAGACCTTGGAGTGGGAGTGGACAGGGGGGTAGTGAGATGGACAAGGCTTCTAAAAAAAATCCTCTCCTTACTCTAAGCCCAAATTCCTCCTCCTAGCACAAATCCTTCTCCCACCAAATTCCATCTCCCAGCACAGCCCTCTCTTCCCTTAGCACGGGTTTTACTACCCCTTGGCCACTAAAATGAATGGCTAAGTTCACCCTTCTGAACAAGTTACATGTTATACCCGTAATATGTTCAGCATCCCCCCCAATGACAGTGTGTGCCCACAAGGCTGCGTCATTTATTCCGAGGTTATAAATATATAGATTTGCACATTTTTTACCTGCAATAAAATGGGCATTTTTTCTCCAAAAGTTGAACTTAACCTTTAATTAACAATTCTTCCCATATATACATAAACTTAAAAACAATTAACACACTTTTCTATCTTTATTGTATATATAGTAAATTACATACTCCGATATAGAAATATGTTCAGTTAGACCCCTTTTCACACTGTGGTGTTTTTCAGGCGCTTTTGGTCTAAAAAAAATAGCACCTGAAAAACGGCTTTTACACTGAGGCAATGCGCTGGCGGGACGTTATAAAAACTCCTGCAAGCGGCATCTTTGGAGCAGTGTGCACACCACTCCTGCCCATTGAAATGAATGGGCAGCTCAAACTAAACTGCCAAGGTTTTAACCCTTTTTTGGCAGCTACCTCTTCAAAAACGACTTTACCGCCGCCCCTGTCCCAGTGTGAAAGCAGCTTTAATAACATGCATACATACTCAAATGTATACAGATACTGAGATATATACATACACACTCAGATATTATACATATGCTTAATTACATACAGGACATGCACATATTAAATATATATACTGAGATACATGCATACACACATACTGTAAAGAAACACTGACATATATATATGTATATGTATATATATATATATATATATATATATATATATATATATATATATATATATATATATATATATATATATATATATATATATATACACTAAGAAACATGCATACAATCCTATATACACACTCAGGTATATACACTCAGATATACGCACACACAAACACACATCTGTATACACTCAGATATATATATATATACACACTCACATATATACAGTACATATGCTCAATTATATACATACACACACATATATACACACTCACACACACACACTGAGATACATACATGCACTCAGATACACAACAAACATGCATAAATACACTTGACACAACATAGTGTGAGAGGAATACTGAACTTACATCAATAGTTTGGTAATGGGCAGCCAGCTTCTCTCCTCCCTCTCTCTCCCCTCACACTCAGTGCGGCTCCTTCCTCTTCCCGCCCACACACACACAGTTCTCTCCAATGCATCTCTGTCAAAGTGAACAGTCCTGGCAGGGTTCCAGTAGCCGGGACTAGAAGCAGAGCATCGGCAAATGCGGCCAGGAGGTTCTGTATCCCTCCACAGAGAGAAACAAGTCCCTTGTAATTAGGGCTGTTTCCACCCAGACAGTTGCATATATGTAAATATAGGTGACATTCTGATACATGTTATGGATCCTAATTTTTGATTACGCTTTTATGGGGGTGTTATAAGAATTTTTGAGGGTGCCCTGGTGGCTGGTGTCTGGGTGACAGGCAGTCAGAAACCCGGGCAGAGGATGTAAAAACCGGACTATACGGGTGAATCCCGGACAGGTGGCAACCCTAACGGTGAGGTGAGCTTATCTTATGCCGCGTACACACGGTCGTTTTTCGGCATGAAAAAAAACGACGTTTTTAAAAACGTCATTTAAAATCATCGTGTGTGGTCCTCACATCGTTTTTCGGCTTCTTAAAATTTCGTTTTTTGGGTTGTAAAAAATGATTGTGTGTGGGCTAAAACGATGTTTTAAACCCGCGCATGCCCAGAAGCAAGTTATGAGACGGGAGCGCTCGTTCAGGTAAAACTACCATTCATAATGGAGTAAGCACATTCATCACGCTGTAACAGACAAAAAAGCGCAAATCGTCTTTTACTAACACGGAATCAGATAAAAGCAGCCCAAAGGCGAATAGAACTTCCCCTTTAGAGTGCCGTTGTACGTCACCGCGCTTTGTTCATAATTTTTTAAAAACGATGGTGTGTGGGCATGCTGAAAAATGGCGTTTTTTTTTTCATGCCGAAAAACGACCGTGTGTACGCCGCATTACAAATATTAGGAAGAATCTCTGGAACGCTTGCTTTTAATAAAAATAAATAAGAACAGGAGATCATCATTTCACTTCATCCATTGGATTGAAAAACTTTATTTATCAGGTTACACTTTACACATGAAATGGTTGTAATAACACATCCATTGAAATAACGGTAATATCTGCATTTCACATAGTTATCTAACACGACTGTAATAGTTACTGGCCAGTGGAGTGAAGGTGTCACAGGTCTGGTGATCCATGAAGGCCAGAGAACAAAGAAGTGCTATGACCAGACTAGGCCTCTGCTTCTGACCAGAGCGAAGGCTCATGGTTTTGAGAAATTGTACTTCATTATTCCCTGTCAGTTTTCATGAATCAATCCAATTACTGTGCTTAGGGGAAACTTTACACCTTATTTACATCATATTTCAGCAACCTGACATTTACTTTCCTTTAATGTAGAACTACAAGGCAAAACTTTTTTAATTTTGAAAAAGTAGGGGAGGGTTATAATCCCTGTCAGGTTTTTTTTTTTTAACTATCTGTGTCTCACTGGGGAGATTTCACTTCCTGGCCCAAAGGAAAGTGAGGGAATCCCAGTCACATAGGTTGAAAATACATAAGTCGACAACAATAACCTTAAGGAATTATATAGTATATGGAATATCCTTTTATTTATTTAATTATAAATTATTGGTTTAACCTAGCTTTTCTTCTTAGCTATTACAAACTGTTATACTCTCACCGTATGGTGATAGCATATGATATGGCTGTATATGATAGACAGTTTCTATGACAAGACCATCTACTATGTAAAGCAATGCATTTGATTTATTATTTTCTGTGTATTACTGACTTGTATACTGCTGTTATAGTACAAATGTATGTACTTTTATTGAAAATAAACTTAAATTTGAATGAAAAAAAAAAGAAAATACATAAGTCCATCCGGGATCACCAGAACTAGTATGCCCATCGGAAGTTTTTCCCTCCGTTCCTATTCTGGTGATAAGTCAACATTTGGAATTTCATTCACTTTCACTCTGTTATAACGGTAAACTGGACAAATAGAGGGTGAATCTCCCTAACAGGGGGACAGCCAGAAATAAAAACCTGACAGGTATTCGAATCCATAAACTCTAGCCCAAAACCAAAGAAGGGGTCTGCCTCTACCGTGTTTCCCTGAAAATAAGCCCGGGTCTTATATTAATTTTGGCAACAAAAGACACAGAAGGGCTTATTTTCGGGGTAGGTCTTACCATGTAATGTGCGGTCTTCTCTCCCCCTCTCTCTTCCTGCCTGACAGGAATCCCCAGTGTGAACTGAGTTAAAATGCTTGTAAAATCCCATAATCCAACTCTATTAACCCCTTCCCGACCGCCGCATGAACATATACGTCGGCAGAATGGCACGTACAGGCACATTGGCGTACCTGCCTAGACGTGGGTCGGGGGTCCGATCGGGACCCCCCCCCGCGACTTGCGGCGGTCGGGTCCCCTCGGGGAGCGATCCGGGACGACGGCGCGGCTATTTGTTTATAGCCGCTCCGTCGCGATCGCTCCCCGGAGCTGAAGAACGGGGAGAGCCGTGTGTAAACACGGCTTCCCCGTGCTTCACTATGGCGCTGCATCGATCGAGTGATCCCTTATATAGGGAGACTCGATCGATGACGTCATTCCTACAGCCACACCCCCCTACAGTTGTAAACACACACACACAGTGTACACCAAATCCTACAGCGCCACATGTGGTTAACTCCCAAACTGCAACTGTCATTTTCACAATAAAGAATGCAATTTAAATGCATTTTTTGCTGTGAAAATGACAAAAATCCCAAAAATGTGTCAAAATTGTCCGAAGTGTTTGCCATAATGTCGCAGTCACGAAAAAAATAGCTGATCGCCGCCATTAGTAGTAAAAAAAAAAAAAATTAATAAAAATGCAATAAAACTATCCCCTATTTTGTAAACGCTATAAATTTTGCGCAAACCAATCGATAAACGCTTATTGCGATTTTTTTTTACCAAAAATAGGTAGAAGAATACGTATCGCCCTAAACTGAGGAAAAAAAATTTTTTTATATATGTTTTTGGGGGATATTTATTATAGCAAAAAGTAAAAAATATTGCATTTTTTTCAAAATTGTCGCTCTATTTTTGTTTATAGCGCAAAAAATAAAAACCGCCGAGGTGATCAAATACCACCAAAAGAAAGCTCTATTTGTGGGGAAAAAAGGACGCCAATTTTGTTTGGGAGCCACGTCGCATGACCGCGCAATTGTCTGTTAAAGCGACGTAGTCCCAAACTGTAAAAACACCTTGGGTCTTTAGGCAGCAATATGGTCCGGGGCTTAAGTGGTTACATAATACAATGATACAATGTGTGTGTTTCTGTAATATAATTGTGGCAAATACCTTCGTTATAGCGCCGCTCTGCGCTTTTGTGAAGCTTTGTACACACGGCCGAGGAACTCGACGGGCGAAACACATCGTTTTCCTCATCGAGTTCCTTGTTAGGCTGTCGAGGAACTCGACAAGCCAATTTTCTCCATTCCCGTCAAGGTAATAGAGACCATGCTCTCTTTTTGGCTCGTCGAGTTTCTCGACAGTTTCCTTTGACGAAAATGTACACACGACCTGTTTCCTCTGCAAAAAAATATCTCCCAGCAAGTTTCTTGCTGGTTTTTGCCGAGAAACTCGGTCATGTGTACGAGGCCTGACCCGCCAAAGCTCTCTTCCCCGCAATTATATTAGAATTATACTACTGTAATAGAGTGGATTATAGTTTTTTACAAGCATTTTAAACTAGGGCTTATTTTCAGGGTAGGGCTTATATTGCTGCCCTCCTGGAAAATAACGCAAGGTTTTATTTTAAGGGCAATACGGTAGTTATACTTTAAAAGTAAGAACAGAAATTGGAAGCTGCAATTGCCAGTGTGGCCTCTAGTGAATCACTGGCTTGGAACAAAGATGTGACCAGTGAAGTCTTACTCCAGTCTCTGCATGCTTGTTCTTGGGCAGTGACTCACTAGAAGACAGGACCAGGATGCCGGCTCTGGAACCTGCACCTTTTGAATATCAAGTTCAATGGCAGCTTCTAGACTCCTATTCTCACAGAATACCTCAAATAAACCTTGCTAAGAAAATTATGGGACCTGGTGTTGCTCACTTCCTTCTCAAAAAGTGCTTAGTGCCTGGCTGTTATGCTAATACTTTGGGTTTAGTACTGGCTACATACATGGGCACAGATCAGCAGATAGTTTGCTGCATTCAGAGGCATCTAAATGTTGCCTCTGGGTTTAGCAAAAATATGTGCTACGGCCACATACAGACTGGGCCATTAACTGCAGTCAGTTTGTGTGCATCCATAAGTCTCCTTTTACACGGGCACCTCCGCTATGCGGAATCCACTTGCTCAGCAGGGGATCTCTCAGCTGATCCCCGATGAGTAGGCAGATGACAGGTCCGTGTCGCATTTGGCCAGAGGTGTGGGGGCTCCGGAGACGCTCGGAAACCACTCAGAGATGCTCGGAGACCACTCAAGTGTTTCCTAGTGTCTTTGAGTGTCTCCGAGCATCTCTGAGCGCCTCTGAGTGGTCTCCGAGTGTCGGTATAGCACCCCCAGCTTTGAATCCTGCTCATCTTGCGAGACAACACTCGCAAAGCGAGTCAGCTTTTTTTTTTTTTTTTTAAATAGCTTGTATTGCGAAACGCTCGTAATCCGCGTTACTCACAATCTGAGGTTCCATTGCACTGGCACGCAGCTGGACTGGAGGCCATACTTTCCAAGTCTCTGACCTGGAACTGGTGCAGATCAGAAAGTTCAGAGTACAAGTCATGCTCTCTCCGAGTCAGTGACATAAAGAGTTAAGAGGATCGGCATGACAATAAGGCAAATAGCTTTTGCAGCATGGGAGGCCAGGAATGGAAACGGGTACGTTATGTGGGGTCACTACATCCTCTGTACATTACTCTGTCTCAAAGCCAGCATAAAGTAAAAGTACCCCCCATAGGGTGACCATGTATCCCGGATTGCCCGGGGCAGTCCCGCATTTTGCAGGTCTGTCCCGGGCACCTTCACTCTGGGACAATACAGTGTCCCGGAATGAAACTGACACAGGTCCCAGCATGAACCCCTCAGAGCTTAAGATGTGACACCACCCCCCCAACTAGTGAAGAACTACAGGTCCCAGTATGAGCCTGTGAAATCTATGGGGTCACACCCTTAGATCTCAGGGGTTCATGCTGGGACTGGTAGTCCTTTACTTTGGGGGGTGTGACCCTGAATGGCAGTTTGGAAATGTGGTCACCCTAACCCCCCATCATCCTGGCCATTCTGCTTTCTTGCAATAGTATAAGGTACAGCCATGTGGCAAATGCCTAGGCGTTTGATCATGTGGCCGGCTACCATGGAAGGCTCAGAGCATTGTCTACAGGACAGATAAGTGCTACAGTGCTTTTATCCATCATTTACTGGTATTTATTACTGGTGGCCAGGCTGTTGAGGTGAATCTAATTTCACTATAGGTCAGCTTTTTATTTAGGCCTTGCTAGTGTCTGTATGGAATTCAGAGGCAGAATTTAGAGGGACATCACAAAACAATATACACAACTGTGTAGCATTTTTACGCATCCTAAATAGTCAAAGAACAATGCCCTAAAAATCAGGAGTCACAGTCAATATGAATCTTCCTCTGATCTGAGGTGCATTTTGCCTGTTATATAATTATTGAAAACTAAAATGAAATTGCGCTTATGGTCACCAAAAACAAAGTAAGAATGATAATAGTTTTTTCCCGAAAAGCTGCTTACACAATATGCGATACATCATATCGGTATGTTAAATCCAGTAGACAAGTGTAGCGCTAATCCAAAAGAAACACAAGTATCCAGTTCATGAAAAAACTATTATTTACGGCAATATAATGTGAAAAAGTCAGTGAAATAATCGCACAATCCTTCTGTGACACAGTGTAATAAGAAAAAACAAAGTGATCTTCAAATAAATGTGCCCAGCAATGTGAACTCCACTCCACCACTGTGCGAAACATAAAGACTTACCTGATCTGTACACTTCCACATATACGTGATGACGTCACAACATTCACCCTATGCGTTTCTTCACAAATGACATCATAGGGTGCCCACAGAAGCGTATCGTGGAGATCAGTGGCTTTTCGTCCATAGAGGGCGCTGGAGCGCCTCCCCCTCTGGCTCTCACTGCCACTGAGTCTAATAACATAGATTCATGCATTGCACGAATCTATGTTATTATCGCCTCTGCCGCTGTTCTATTCTAATGGTCGGCGCTCATGTCCGGCCATCTGAATAACGGCAGCTGGTTGGCTGTACGGAAGTGCCTATCAGAGCCAACGGCTCTGATAGGCTTTTCCGAGGACAGCCCTCGGGTCACGGAAGCTTATACAAGGAACGCACTAGGGATGCCCTCCTTGTATAAGACTGACAGGCGTCTCAGCCAATCAGGTTGGCCATATCTGGCTACCGGTAACCTGATTGGCTGAGACGCCTGTCAGTCATCGAGGGCGGTAGAAGACATCGAGGGACGTGGATGGCTGACTCAAGTAAAGCTAACTGCCGGGTCTGGGGGGGAAAGGGGCACTTTACAGGGCACAGTCAGTGACATCAATGGGCACAGTGGTGACAATAGTCACAGTGGGGACAATTAAAGGGCACAGCGGCGACAATTAAAGGGCACATCGGTGACAATTAAAGGGCACAGTGGTGACAATTAAAGGGCACAGTGGCTGCGTTTGATGGCACGGCACAGTGGTGACAATTGATGGCACAGTGGGTGCTTTTGATGGCATGGCACAGTGGTGCGAATTGATGGCACAGTGGCTGCGTTTGATGGCATGGCACAGTGGTGCGAATTGATGGCACAGTGGCTGCGTTTGATGGCATGGCACAGTGGTGACAATTGATGGCACAGTGGCTGCGTTTGGCATGGCACAGTGGTGACAATTGATGGCACAGTGGCTGCGTTTGATGGCATGGCACAGTGGTGACAATTAATGGCACAGTGGCTGCGTTTGATGGCATGGCACAGTGGTGACAATTGATGGCACAGTGGCCGCGTTTGATGGTATGGCAGAGTGGTGACAATTAATGGCACAGTGGCTGCGTTTGATGGCATGGCACAGTGGTGACAATTAATGGCACAGTGGCTGCGTTTGATGGCATGGCACAGTGGTGACAATTGATGGCACAGTGGCCGCGTTTGATGGTATGGCAGAGTGGTGACAATTAATGGCACAGTGGCTGCGTTTGATGGCATGGCACAGTGGTGACAATTGATGGCACAGTGGCTGCATTTGATGGGCACAGTGAGGCTGCGATTTTATTTTTTTTGCGCCCCCCCCCCAAAATTTTTGAGCACCAGCCGCCACTGGTGGAGATGTAAAGGGAGATGTGAAGGAAGCTGCTATCTATATTGATCCCAAGATGTTTATTACACCTACGTGCATTTTGACCACTCAGTAAATGGGGGTCATGGCTCTCTGGGATACCTTTTATGTCTGGCAGAGTGGTGGAGTGGAGTTCGCATTGCACAGGAAGAATTGTGTAATTATTTAATGGACATTGTGTTGGCACTAATATTATTTATACATTTGAATACTTTTGTTTCTTTTGGATTAGCGATAGATTTGTCTACTGGATTTAACCTATAATTATTGTTTTATTGAATAAGCTAATTTGTAGTCTGAGGCATGGCAGCCACATCACTAAATTCTGGCCTCCTTTATCAATATGGCCTAAAGAAGCCGTGTGCTGCCTCTTGGAGGTGAATAATATCTAACCCATGCTGAGAAGATGACAATTGGCATTGCATTAGTTGCCATAGCAAGAGTGTTTCCCTTCAGGCCTTTCAATAAATGAGGCCTACCTCACTTTGATCACTCTACAGATAGGCCAAATATACCATATACATGTGGTAAATAGGGCAGAACAATATCTATTTTCAATCCATTTCCTTTACAGAAAATGGCGTCACACATAGCTTTATAAGGGATGTATGTATCAAGTGCAACTTTGGGATTATAATCAATATATAATGTACCAACATCCAACATATATAGACATATATTCTAAACACACTAAAATACATTTTGTTTTCTCTAACCTTACAAGTAATACATAAGCATGAATAAATATATACAACCATCGTCTGATCTCATTACAGAAGAAAGGCAAGCAAGCCTTCCTAGCTGTAGTCAGCAGCCATCATTACCCCAGTAATTATTATATTCATAAGAAGTAGCATTACTGGTTAATACACAAATCCAACCTCAAGTAAAGAAAAAAAAAAAGAAGCTTTTACATAGTAAAAAAAATAAATAAGAATGTAACATATTTTTTTTTTTCAGAGCTTTATATATAGTCTTGTCGTATTTTCGGCATAGTTCTTTTTGGACCTCGTTAACACAGGGTGTATAATTTGTAGATGCATTCAGGGCCGTGCACCCACATAGATATCACATTGGGAGCAGTGGCTGCGTCCATGCAGCCACTGCACCCTAATTGACATGAGTGGGATTGCCTGCATAGTAATGCATGGAACTCCTGAGCTTTCCTGTGTAAGTAAACATGTCCCTTACATGGGGCAAGGATTTATATGACCCGTGTTAACGAAGCCGTATTTTGAGGACAAAAATTTTGATTACAGTTATTATTTCTCATAATATGTTTGTTTGTGTTGTCATGGCAATAATAAATGAACAAAGCCATAAGTATGGACACCCAAAATCAAAATTTCAGTATGTTTGGCATCACACCAGCCACTGGGAACCTGGTATGGACTGATTACGCATAGGTATGGTCTGATCATACGTAGTCTCATAGGGTATGGTCTGAACATGTATAGGTATAGTCTGATAATGCGTAGTCTCATAGGGTATAGTCTGAACATGTATAGGTATGGTCTGATCATACGTAGTCTCATAGGGTATGGTCTGATCATACGTAGTCTCATAGGGTATGGTCTGATCATACGTAGTCTCATATGGTATGGTCTGAACATGTATAGGTATGGTCTGATCATACGTAGTCTCATAGGGTATGGTCTGATCATACGTAGTCTCATAGGGTATGGTCTGATCATACGTAGTCTCATATGGTATGGTCTGAACATGTATAGGTATGGTCTGATCATACGTAGTCTCATATGGTATGGTCTGAACATGTATAGGTATAGTCTTATAGTACTGTACATGATGGAGAGCTGTGAGAGTGCCAACATCCCAATAGAGACAGAACACAAGGAATACCCTCCAATGAAAGGGAACTTTAAAGGCATATAAAAAGCAAAATAATTTATTAAGCAGCAAGATAAAAATGTAGCTATGATATAGTAAGTAATTCAAAGAATGGCTTATATATATGTGCCGATAGTACAGAAAATTGCTGCCAAGACCCTTGAACATGGGTTAAATATGCAGTATATTTAACCCATGTTCAAGGCTCTTAGCAGCAATTTTCTGTGCTGTGGGTACATATGCATAGGCAATTCTTTGAATTACTTACTATATCATTATCTACATTTTTATATTGTTGTTTAATACAATTTATAGCTTTTTTTATACGTCCTTGGAGTATTGTTGTCATTGGAAGATATTCCTTGTGTTCAGGTATAGTCTCATATAGTATGGTCTGATCGTGTATTGGTATGGCCTCAAAGGGCACAGTCTGATCATGTATAGGTATGGTCTGATCACATATAGGTATGGTCTGATTATGCATAGTCTCATAAGGTATGATCTGATCAGGTATAGGTATAGTCTGATCATGTATAGGTATGGCCTGATGGGGTACAGTCTTATCATGTATAGATATGGTCTCAAAAGGTATGGTCTGGTCATGTGATGGTGTTATATCTATCTCTGCACTTTATGATATGGAATGCAAGGATTCTGTAACTATTGCAGTCTTTGGGTGCCCATTGAGAGTATAGCCCAGATTAGCATTTGGTTGTAACAGACTACAGTCATTTCATGTCTATGGCTACATCTAGTCATGTGAGTTAATATTTACATGGGCTCCTGATCAGCAACCAGAATTATTAACACACAACAAATTAGAAAATGATAATGGCATAAAATGGCATGATAATCCAATGAGAATTTTTTTTTTGTATTTAAGCCAGGATGAGCGTTACACTGTACAGCTTTGGTCTGACCAGGCCCCAGCCTAGTGCCGTAATGCATGAACCCTGGAATTTTCCTGAGGTATTTTTCATTGTATCTGCTACAGTTCTCACTTTTAGACTAGCAAGCCATCACGGCAAAAGGAATAAAAACTGGAAAATTTCATAACCATGGGGTTCAAATAAAACAGTGTTCAGAATACATTCTGTTGTCAAGTTAAACTATGTGTAAAAGCAAGTAACTGTAGGTTGGATAGATAATTTCATATATAAGATGTTTATAGCTTTATATTTCTGCAAAAAAATGTACTTCCCCTCCCATGTTGCTTTGGACTCTCAGGAGTTTTGCCAACAAACTATGCCACTTGGGTCAATTCCATTTTGTTTTTACAGATTGGCCCCTGACCATCAGTGATATGTCATTGGGCGTCCATGGCCATCAGTGATCTGTCATTGAGAGTCCTCGTCTTGTATTTTAACCGATATCTGCAGTATGCCGAAATAGGCAAAGCAGGCTTTCAAGATGGATTCCATCCGATGGGGGCTTCAACATTAAGTCATTTTACTGCTGAGGCCTTGAGGGCCCTTCTTATGTCCCATCCCCCATGTCTGTAGTCCCTGTGACAACACAGTCACGTTACGCTCTGCTGCTGGTACTGCACGGGGTACTCTGTGTGCTGTCAATACTGTGGTTTGTGCTGCTACTTTCTGAGCCTCCAGTTAGCGTTGGCACCGGCTGCATTTTAACCGAAGAGCCTATATGAAGCGAAATAATGGTCAGGTTATAAAACAAACATACATGTTACCATAATTTCATCTTTATTTTAATTTCTGACCAGAAAATTATTAGGCAGGGCAGAGAGATTTTATAATTAGGGATAGGGTTCAATACCAAAACCAAATTTACCATAAACCCTTTTGAGCCTAATGTACACACGATCGGAATTTCCGACAACAAAACCGTGGATTTTTTTCTGGCGGAATGTTGGCTCAAACTTGTGTTGCATACACACGGTCACACAAATGTTGTCTGAAATTCCGAAAGCCAAGAATGCGGTGACGTACAACACTACAACGAGCCGAGAAAAATTAAGTTCAATGATTCCGACATGCGTCAAATTGATTCAGAGTATGCGTAGGATTTTTGTGCATCGAATTGCATACAGATGATCAAGAACGTTTGTTGTCGGATAAATTAAGAACAAGCTCTCAAACATTTGTTGTACACACGGTCGGAATATCTGACCAAAAGCTCACATCGAACATTTGTTGTCGGAAATTCAGATTGTGTGTACGCGGCATGATGCATCATTCAGATCTGTCTTGTCTGTTGAGGTGCATTAACCTGCATTGCATTAAAGCAGCCCACTTATTAGAAAGCAAACTAAAAAAAAAAGACATGCACCATTTTTGCCAAAGTAACATAATGCATGGTAGTGCATCAACATAGGTTGTGGAAAAATAGAGGGGTCTCAAGGATTCCCCAACTAACCCCGAGACTCCAATGAAGTAATGTGGGCAGGGAGGACTATACCGGTACTTGATAATTAGGTTCAAAAACCTGAATAATTCATATTTGTGAAAGCATTTATTAACAAATAAACATTGAAGACAAAGATAAAAATACAAAACATAAAAACATTACAAAAAATACAAACTTGACCACAATCAGGTCACCGGTTGTGCAATCCCCATTTAGCAGACGGGGTAAATGTCGGTGAAACAATTGAAATCATGAGACCATTAGTCTCGAGTCTCGACTAGTTTCGCTTTCGCTTCGTCAGGAGACGGTCTAGAGGCACAAAGTCTCTTGTTCCCAGAGAGCGGGTCCCAATTGAACGATAAGTGCGTATGAACTATGACCAAGTCTAGTTAAACAGACCTGTATGCCCGATAGGGCCTTTAAAAGTTAAAGGGGTAATGGTGGGTCCCAGGACATAGAGGTCCTGTAAACCAGGGAATGCTCACAGTAATGGCCAGGTAAAAAAGGCCAATGCAGGAGGCTGGTAATATAACAGTTACCAGTCAGTGGGAATAACCTTCAGGTGAGCTTTTGGTTGTTTGGGATATGTGTATGTCCTGGGACCTGGCTCCGGTGCCAACATAGGTTGTGGTACACTGCAATGCATGTATGTTGGATGTGTGTCGCATTTGAAAAAACATGCATTTCCATTGAAAGTGACTAGCACCACAACACACACATACATGGGTCATTGCTGAAATGATAGTGATAGCTCTGAAAGTGTCCTAGGGGCTGATGAGGCACCACAGAAATAAATACATTTTTAGGCTTGATTCCCAATATGTTAACACACGGATTAAGATCTTTATTTTAGCCAGGTGACTCTAGATTTTTAAACCTCATTAGACTTCACTGTCACTTTTTTTAAATAGGATCCTTAACCTGGTGGGTTAGCTTGACCTGAATTTAATTAAAGCTTTTATCTTTCTCTGTCATACCTTTTCTGATAAACGTAGTAAATCCCACAGCGCAAAGCTTTATTCACACTAGTGCAATTTCATGTGACTTGAGTCATATTTTTTTCACAAAAACATATCAAATGTTCAAACTGTGAAAACGTACCATTTTAAGAAAAAATTAGGAAACAACACTTTGTAATTCTCTGGGAACTGAGAATTGTTGAGTTGTGGGAGAGGAACGTTGTGCCATTCTTGCCTGATATAGGATTCTAACTGCTCAACAGTCCCGGCCGGGTCTTCTTTGTCGTATTTTTTTGTTTCAAGATGTGCCAAATATTTTCAATTGGTGAAAGTTCTGGACTGCAGGCAGGCCAGTTAAGCACCCGGACTCTTCTACTACAAAGCCATGCTGTTGTCATAGATGCAGTATGCAGTTTAGCATTGTCCTGCTAAAATAAGCAAGGCTTTCCCTGAAAAAGACGTTGTCTGGATGGGAGCATGTTCTGCTGTAAAAAATTGGATATATCTTTTAGCATTGGTGCCTTTCCAGATGTGCAAGCTGGTCATTCCATATGCACTAATGCCCCCTAGATTATCAGAGATGCCAGCTTTTGAAATGAGCACTGGTAACAAGCCGGAAGGTCTCACTGCCCTTTACTTTGGAGGACGCGGTGCCCACAGTAGATTCATCTAACTACAGAACAGTTTTCCACTTTGCAACAGACCATTTTAAATGGGCTTTGGTCCAGAGAAGATGGCAGTGTTTCTGGATCATGTAGATGTGATGTCAGATGTGACAATGATTATTCCTGAGCCCATGCAGTGATTTCCATCACAGAATCATGCCTGTTTTTAATGCAGTGTTGTTTGAGGGCCCAACGATCATGGGCATCCAATATTGCATTTCGACCTTGTCCCTTGCACACAGAGATCTCTCCACATTCTCAGAATCTTAAACAATATTCTGAAATTTTTTGACCATTTTTAGGTGCAGCTTTTCACAGATTGGTGAACCTCTGATCATCTTTAGTACTTTAATGCTCTGGCGCTCTAATGCCCCTTACACACGATCGGAATTTCCGACCGTGTGTATGCCTCATCGGATTTTTTTTCATCGGAAATTCCGATGAGTTTAGATAGAGAACATGTTCTCTTTTACTCCGATGGAATTCCGTCGAAATTCCCATGTGATTTTGGCCGACCGTGTGTAGGGGGCTTTAGATGCTCTCTTTATACTCAATCATGTTACTAACGTGCCAATTTAAGCTAATTAGTTGCAAAATGTTCTTCCAGCTCTTCCTTGTCAGTACTTTTTACTTTCCCAGCTTTTTTGCTGCCCTGTCACAACTTTTTTTAAACCTATTGCTGCCATCAGTTTCAAAATTACCTTTTTTTTTTCTTTCTTAAATGGTACATTTTTTTCAGTTTAAACATTTGATATGTTTTCTATTGTGAATAAAATATGGGTTTAAAATTTGCAAATCATTGATTCTGTTTTTATGTAGATTTTACAACTATTTTGGAATTGGGGTTGTATAAGAAGCCAGGGGCTGGACTCAGTACACTGTGCCCCACCATTTCATTAAAGCATTGAGAAAGTTTGAAAGTTTCAGTGAGGTGCACACAGCATTCATTACTTACGTGTGTGCGTGTAGATGTACCACAAAGCGGCCGTGAGAAGCGCTCCAATGACAAATGCTCCGAATGTGATCCCCAGCACAGATCCCATCCCGAGTCCCTGCTCTGAAAAGAAACATCAGTTTAAAACAGTTTTCTTTCAAATGAAACAATTTTACACTTTTAAAAGTTTTTTGGTTGTTATTAATATAACGGGCTAAGCAAAAATAAAACAAACCAACCAATCTGTATCCACTGATCTGTAGTAAATTTGAATCTGACTGGCCAGTGTCCACTATGGTTTACAAAAATAAACATTTTTGTGTGTTAATGTGTATCCGTTCATGAGGACTGTATGCGTTTGGCGCGTTCCTTATAAAATGTGCTGCCAGCCAGATTATCTATTCAAGGCCCCTGACACCCTCCCTCTCTTTTCTAGCTGATGGGTTCTCGGTGTCTCTTCCCCTCTCCTCTCTAATGGTGGCATGTTTATTTTGGCTTCCGGTGGCTTCCTTCCTGCCCTCTCATCTCCCTCATTCCACGTTCTCTGGGGTCACCTCACACTCCTTCCTGAGGTCAGTGATTGCACTCCCTGCAATCTGCTCCCTGTCTGTAACATTACTAGGCCCCGGGTGATAAAAAGGAGGGGGAGGCCACTTGTCCCCAAGGTTAATGACAATAACAGTCCCATCTGGACTGTAACCAAAGAATTGTGTTATCTTTCAAACTGATATCGCTACGTGACAAAATACTGATCCTTTGTGAAAACTGCTGGCCAAATATGACTTTGCGACTCAGTGTTTTCAAAGGCGCCTTCAAGACTTTTCTAATTAGACTTTATGGGCGACATACTGGTATCACGGTTCTACCACGCTAAGTTCTTTTGTGAACCAGAACTGAGGCGATATGGAGGATGCATAACCTGCCCTGCTGAAATTGTTCCCTGTCTGGAATGATGAGAGCTTGGCTTCAGTACTTTTTAAGTCCAAGTCCTTGAAAAAAAATTCAGATCAATAGTTCTGTCATCACTTTTTGCTGTGTACTTGTCAGTGACTCAGAAACTAAAAGCCTCACTGCAAATGCCGGGTGCCAATCTCAGGAGCCCATTCACACTCCACATGTAAAAAATTGAGGGTTTGTTTAAAGTTGGGGTTTGGGAGGCAATAAAAACATGCAGTTGAGCTAAGTTTTTAGTGTCCCCAACCACCCCCTCTAGGTGGGCAGCAAGCCCGATGAATGTGACCCATCCAAGTAAAAGAGGCAGTGCTGCAAACGCCTCTGAACTGAATACATTGCAGTGCATTTATATGACAATTCTGAAGTTAAAACAGGCAGTGAGGAGGCGTCACAATTCCTCTTTACCACCTTTAAAATGGCCCCAGGAAAGCTATATGAACAAGTATTGCAGAGGAACGTCCGCTTAGACACAGGTCTAAACCTAGCTTAAAGGTTGCACTCCAATGACGTCACTGGCTTCTCAGTTTATTTAGCCATAGGCGGCAACTGGCATAACCCCATCTATTAAGCCCTACTGGATGAAACATATTACAGAAGAGTGGCCTTCAGGCAGGGCTTTGTTGCTTGTTGGCTATGGCTAAATAAACTGAGATGCCAGTGGTGTCATTGGAGTGCAAACTTTCTGTGTGCCCCGTAGACCACTACATTGCCTCTAAACATGATCACTGTGCACGGTGGCTAGTATTGCAGGATTAGCTAAACTGAAGACCTACAGATTGTATCTAATGCTCTACCCTATTCATAATGGGTAATGTATAGCCCCAATCTAAACCATTTTTCTTGTTTTGGATATGGGGTGGAAGGGCTAGAACCCATGCTGTGGCGGTCTGTGCCTTTTCATTGGAGAGCTAAGGTTTGCCATACAACAGAATAATTTCATCAAATTTTGGAATTTAGCTTCAATTTTCTAAAGGATAGCAAGGTCAAAGCAACATTTGTTTTCAACTGTAGTACCAAGAAAATTTGAATGAGTAGCGTTAAAAGAAATCCACCTAAATTGTAACTGTAAATATGGATTTTGTTTGAGAAAAATCTTACAAATTGTAATGAAACCTGATTCATATATCTGAGATTCCATTTATATAGCAGATCTGGGGGTGGGAAGTTTAACTCAGCTCAGTGGAAGGGGATAAAAAGGGTAATTTCCCTAACTTGTAATAGGCAGATCCACAGAGAGAGTACGCCGGCGTATCTACTGATACGCCGGCGTACTTTCAAATTTCCTGCGTCGTATCTTTGTTTTGAATCCTCAAAACAAGATACGACGGCATCTGGGTTAGATCCGACAGGTGTACGTCTTCGTACGCTTTCGGATCCAAGATGCAATTCTTCGGCGTCCGCTGGGTGGCGTTCCCGTCGTTTTCCGCGTCGAGTATGCAAATTAGCTATTTTCAAACGATCCACGAACGTACGAGCGGCCGTCGCATTTTTTTTACGTCGGCTTTTTTCGGCTTATAGTTAAACTTGCTATTTGGTGGCGTACTCAGTGTTAAGTATGGCCGTCGTTCCCGCGTATAATTTGAAAATGTTTTGTTTGTTTGCGTAAGTCGTCCGTGAATCGGGATGGACGTAATTCACGTCCATGTTAAAAAAAATGACGTCCTTGCGACGTCATTTAGCACAATGCACGGCGGGAAATTTAGGAACGGAGCATGCGCAGTTCGTTTGGCGCGGGGACGCGCTTCATTTAAATGAAACACGCCCCCTAATTGCCGATTTGAATTACGCGCCGTTACGCCGCGAGAGATAGACTACGCCACCGTAACTTACGGCGCAAAATCTTTATGGATTCGAACCGAAGCCGTGAAAGTTACGGCGGCGTAGCGTATCTTAGATACGCTGCGCGGGTGCAGATCTCTGTGGATCTGCCCCTTAGTCTGTAGGGTTCAATATTGAGTTGGCCCACCCTTTGCAGCTATAACAGCTTCAACTCTTCTGGGAAGGCCGTCCACAAGGTTTAGGAGTGTGTCTATGGGATAGTTTGACCATTCTTCCAAAAGCGCATTTGTGTGGTCAGGCACTGATGTGGATATGAAGGCCTGGCTCTCAGTCTCTCATTCCCATAGACACACTCCTAAACCTTGTGGACAGCCTTCCCAGAAGAATTGAAGCTTTTATAGCTGCAAAGGGTGGGCCAACTCAATATTGAACGCTATGGACTAAGGGGCAGATCCACGTACATCGTCGCTTCTCTCCACCCGGCGTAGTGTATCTCAGATACACTACGCCGCCGTAACTTACTTTTTTTTTGTATCCTCAAAGATTTCCCGCCATAAGTTACGGCGGCGTAGTGTAACTTAGGCGGCGTAAGGGCGCGCAATTCAAATGTATGTGATGGGGGCGTGTTTTATGTTAATACGTCGTGACCTGACGTAATTGACGTTTTTTTTTAACGGCACATGCGCCGTCCGTGGAGGTATCCCAGTGAGCATGCTCGAAATTAAACCGGAACAAGCCAATGCTTACGACGGTGACGTCATTCTACGCAAATCCCTATTCGCGAACGACTTGCGCAAACGACGTAAAATTTTCAAAATTCGACGCGGGAACGACGGACATACTTAACATTGAGTACGCCTCATATAGCAGGGGTAACTATACGCCGGAAAAAGCCGAACGCAAACGACGTAAAAAAATTCGCTGGTCGGACGTACGTTCATGGATCGCCGTATCTAGCTAATTTGCATACTCAACGCGGAATTCGACGGAAACGCCACCTAGCGGCCGGCGGAAAAATGCACCTACGATCCGACGGCGTACTAAGACGTACGCCTGTCGGATCGATCCCAGATGCGCCGGCAAAATTCTTCTGTGGATCTGGCCCTAAGACTGGGATGCCATTAAAGTTCATGTGCGTGTAAAGGAAGGTGTCCCAATACTTTTGACAATATAGTGTATATGAAATGTGGCCAGTATAGGAGTGGGCAGACAGGATCAGACCCCAGTTTAGGTCAGAGATGTAAAATTGAAAAAAAGTTGTCTAGCATTTTCAGAAGGTCAGTGATAACAACCTTCATGTCTCTCTCACTAATGGAAAGAACAATGGATGCTTTTCTTTATTTTTCATTCTAAGTACATTTTATATGTGATGGGTTCCTCTCCTGATGTTTTGCAAAGTTATAATTATTTTCTATCTGGCAATCACGGCATATGTTTTAATTCCACTTAATTCACTACCTTTGGACTCTTAATTCAGTGATTTTGTTTTATAAAAGGCTGCTATTATCCAAATAAAGAGCTGTGATCAAGAATTTACATATTTACTTTATAAGCAGCAAATGTTTGCCTGGGAAAATGAGAAAAAAAAATAATCTCTGCAATACATGCATAAATCCCCTTGTTCTTTCTACTAGTACATGAAAATACCTAGTGATCCTGCAAGAGATTGTGAGTTCAGAACTTCCTGTTTGAGCTAAAAATGCTGGGCCAGATTCACGTAGCCCGGGCGCAACTTAACTTAACCGATCTAAGTTTCACCTCTGTAATTTTTCCAAGTTAGTGCCCGATCCACAAAGCACTTACCTGGAAATTTGCGGCGGTGTATCCTAAATCTGTCCGGCGCAAGGCGGGCCAATTCAAATGGGCCAACTAAATTACCCGACGTGCATTGCGCTAAATGACGTCGCACCGACGTCATTTGCTTAGACGTTAACGTAAATGCCGTCCAGCGCCATTCACGGACGTCTTACGCAAACGATGTTGATTTTTAAATTTCAACGCGGGAACGACGGCCATACTTAACATGGCTTAGGACAACTAGGGCTCAGCCCTAGTTTTACGCGGCGTAACTCGACGGAAACGACGTAGATTTAGATCGACGGGCCGTTCGGACGTTCGGTGATCGCCGTAAGTATTCATTTGCATATTCTACGCCGGCCGCAATGGCCTCGCCACCTAGCGGCCGGCCTAGAATTGCATCCTTAAGATCCGACAGTGTAATTCAATTAACCTGTCGGATATTAGGGATATCTATGCGTAACTGATTCTATGAATCAGTCGCATAGTTAGAAACAGAGATACGACGGCGTATCAGTAGATACGCCGTCGTATCTCATTTGTGAATCTGGCCCGCTGCCTCCACTGCACTAAAATCCCAAGCAGTGAGGTCAGCCCTGTCCAGTTCACCCTTGCTGGACTACAGAGCACCCCTTCTCATTTGCATAAGGCAGGGGTGCTCTGTAGTCTAGCAGAGAAGAAATCAGGCAGGACTAAGAGCACTGTGTGGAATTTCAATACAAAAGAGCCAGCGTTGTCAGCTCACTACAGGAAGGTAGGAGTGGATTTCTAACAAGAATATTTGGTATCTTTCTGAATTGAATGTTTTTTTAAATGAACAAACACTGGGTAATATGCATGGATTGTAGGGGTGCATTGCTTATGGGAAGGCGGTCGGCTCGCAGGTGGAGAGGCAGCTGGTAGTCTGGCTGACGCCGTTGGCTCTCAGCGCTTCCAGACTCTCAGAATGGCTCTGGGGAGGCACGAGCATTCAGAGCATGCGTGCTCCTTTGTCGTCAGAGAGGAACATTCTCTCTGGAGAAGAGACGCTTGCGAGGGGATATGATTTCAATGTACAAATACCGCACTGGTGACCCCACAATAGGGATAAAACTTTTCAGTGTAAGAAAATGTAATAAGACATGTGGCCATTCACTAAAATTAGAAGGAAATCGGTTTGACCCTAAACTGCTAAGAGGGTTCTTTACTGTAAGAGCGGAAGGGAGGTGGAATTCCCTTCCACAGGCACTTGAACGACCACAACATACAGGGATATACAATGTAATACGGACATATAATCACACACATAGGTTGCACTTGTGTCTTTTTTCAACCTCACTTACTATGTAACTATATAAAACCATTAACGACTTCTGTAGCTGCAAGCATTGCTGAGTAATCAGTCTTCAAAGTTGACAGCAGAAGCACAAATGTGTCATTTTCTATGGCTATACATTGTATATTAGAAGGCTGGGAGGCTGCTGGGTCAATACTGGGAAGGAGAGCTGAGCTGGAATTATGGGGCCCCTTACACAGCTTAAGGCATGGGCCCCCTGGAGCAGAGAATCGGAGGGTGGGGGGGTGCTGCCGCCTGAAATTGAGAAGCGGGGGGTGGAGGTGGTTTCTGCCACAAATTTAAAAAGAAGAAATAAAGAAAAATATATATAACTAAAAGGGGGACCTCTGGGCCCTTTATTGAAAAGAGAGAAAGAATATATATATATATTTTTTTAAAAGGGGGGTGGTTGCCATCTGGGGCCCTGTGGACCTCTGAGATATATATATATATATATATATATATATATATATATATTATTATATAATTATTATTATTATTTTTTTTTTTTATAAAAATAAATTACAAAAAAAGGGGGGTTGCCATCCGGGACCTCTGGGACCTTTAATAAAAAATAAAAAAAAACAAATATTTATATTAAAAAAAATAGACATTTATAAAAAAAAAGGGGGAGTTTCCATCCTGGGCCCTTTAATAATAATAATAATAATATATATATATATATATATATATATATATATATATATATATATATATATATATATATATATATATATATATATATATATATATATATATATATATATATATATATATATATATATATATATATATATATATATATATATATATATATATATATATATATATATAAATAAAAGAAATAAAAAAAAATATTTTTTTTTTATATTTTTTTTAATTAAAAAAAGGGGAGTTGGCATCCGGGGCCCTGGGGACCTCCTGACCCCTAAAAAAAAAAAAAAAAATTGTCCCTTTAATAAAAAATAAAATAAAAATATATTAAAACATTTTTTTTTCTAAAAAATAAAAAAAGGGGGATTTCCATCTGGGGCCCTGTGGGCCTCCGGGCCCCTGGGGACCTCCGGACCTCTTACAGGTGTACTGCCTGTACCCCCCTGATGGCGGCCCTGGCTGGGTCAATACTGGGAGGAGGGAGCAGGAGGAGCTGAGCTGCTGGGTCACTCATTACTGAGAGGAGGGGGCAAGGGGAGCTGAGATGCTGGGTGGAGAAGGCAGGGGGAAGCTGAAATACTGGATCACTACTCGAAGGAGAGAGCGGGGTGGGGGGGGGCTTAGCTGCTTGTCTCACTGCGGGAGACACAGAGGGAGCAAGGGGAGCTGGGCTACTATGCGAAGGATGGAGCAGGGGAAAGCTGAGATGTTGGGTCACTGCTTTGTGGAGGGAGCAGGGTGGGTCTTAGCTGCTGGGTGCCTGCAGGGAGGAGGGAGCAAGGGGAGCCGAGCTGCTGGGCCACTACGGGAAGGATGGAGCAGGGGAAAGCTGAGATGTCAGGTCACTTCTGGGTGGAGGGAGCAAGGTGGGTCTTAGCTGCTGGGTGCCTGCAGGGAGGAGGGAGCAAGGGGAGCCGAGCTGCTGGGCCACTACAGGAAGGATGGAGCAGGGGAAAGCTGAGATGTCAGGTCACTGCTTTGTGGAGGGAGCAGGGTGGGTCTTAGCTGCTGGGTGTCTGCAGGGAGGAGGGAGCAAGGGGAGCCGAGCTGCTGGACCACTACGGGAAGGATGGAGCAGGGGAAAGCTGAGATGTCAGGTCACTGCTTGGTGGAGGGAGCAGGGTGGGTCTTAGCTGCTGGGTGCCTGCAGGGAGGAGGGAGCAAGGGGAGCCGAGCTGCTGGGCCACTACGGGAAGGATGGAGCAGGGGAAAGCTGAGATGTCAGGTCACTTCTGGGTGGAGGGAGCAAGGTGGGTCTTAGCTGCTGGGTGCCTGCAGGGAGGAGGGAGCAAGGGGAGCCGAGCTGCTGGGCCACTACAGGAAGGATGGAGCAGGGGAAAGCTGAGATGTCAGGTCACTGCTTTGTGGAGGGAGCAGGGTGGGTCTTAGCTGCTGGGTGTCTGCAGGGAGGAGGGAGCAAGGGGAGCCGAGCTGCTGGACCACTACAGGAAGGATGGAGCAGGGGAAAGCTGAGATGTCAGGTCACTGCTTTGTGGAGGGAGCAGGGTGGGTCTTAGCTGCTGGGTGTCTGCAGGGAGGAGGGAGCAAGGGGAGCCGAGCTGCTGGACCACTACGGGAAGGATGGAGCAGGGGAAAGCTGAGATGTCAGGTCACTGCTTGGTGGAGGGAGCAGGGTGGGTCTTAGCTGCTGGGTGCCTGCAGGGAGGAGGCAGCAAGGGGATCAGAGCTGCTTAGAGGACAACTTGATGAACTTCAGTGTGTCTGCTGTGAACATGCCCCACAGTGCCTGCAGCTACAAAAGTCAGAGAGGGCTTGTTTTACTCATATACTGCTTGTTAAGAATATGTTAATACTGAACTGTCCACAGCCTGGCCACGAATTCAGATGAAGCCCTGACAACCAGACATTTTATAATTACTTACTATGATTTGGAGGTCTTATAACCAAGTCCAGTGACTTCTGCATTTGGAAATGGACTGGGCAACCCTAGCAAAAAAGAAAACAGAGGCATTGGTTCACAGACATGTGCAGAGTACGTGTCAATCGCATTTTAGTTACAGAAGCAAAATATTTCATGCATAGAGACTACAAACATCCTGCTGTGTCGATCACTCCTACTCTCTGTATTCTCTCCCCTTTTCAGCATCCAATAACCTAAAGCTGAACTCCAGGTTAATCCGTTGTGCTGCAGTGCTTGTAAGAGATCTACTGATGGCAGAGTGACCGAGAGATGAATCCACCATTTTGCTACTTTCATTGTCCAATCACAGGCTGGGGGAGGGACAAGACCTGTGACTGTTTCTTAACTGCAAAAGAAAAAAAAATAGGTCTCCTGCCCTGCCAGGTAGGGCTGTGGTGACAGAAAAATGGGCTGAACTCAAGGGTTTAAGTCACTTTTTAAAATGTGCTGGCTTACACCATGGACTTTTCTATTTTATTTACAACACAGTTTTTTTAGCACTGGGAGTACAGCTATTACTATACTTCCAGCATTCTGACGGAGAGCAGAGGAGGGGAGTGCAGGGCTGTTGCAGACAAGTCTTCAGATGTAGGAGATGAGACCCGAAGGTCCAGCATCAGAGCGCTGGAAGTATAGCAATAGCTGTACTCTTGGCGATCTGTAAAACTATACATTTTTAATCTTCTGCCCTTGTTGTTTTAACTTTGTATAGTAATTATTTTTTTCTGCCAGTAAATGCGCTTTAAATGACAATTGCGCGGTCATGCTATGTGGCTCCCAAACAAACTTGGCGTCCTTTTTTTCCCAACAATATTTTTTACTTTTTGCTATAATAAATACCCCCAAAAAAGCTATACATTTTTTTTTCTCAGTTTAGGCCGATACGTATTCTTGTACATATTTTTGGTAAAAAAAAACACAATAAACGTTTATCGGTTGGTTTGCGCAAAATTTATAGCGTTTACAAAATAGGGGATAGTTTTATTGCATTTTTATTAATAATTTTTTTTTTACTACTAATGGCGGCGATCAGCGATTTTTTTTAGTGACTGCGGCATTATGGCGGACAAATCGGAAAATGTTTACACATTTTTGGGACCATTGTCATTTTCACAGCAAAAAATGCTATAAAAATGCATTGTTTACTGTGAAAATGACAATTTCAGTTTAAGAGTTAACCACTAGGGGGCGCTGAAGGGGTTTAGTGTGACCTCATATGTGTTTCTAACTGTAGGGGGGCGGGCTGGACGTGTGACGTCATTGATCGCCTTTATATCAGGGAACAGACGATAAATGACAGCGCCACTGTGAAGAACGGAGAAGGTGTGTTTACACACACCTCTCCCCGTCCTTCAGCTCCTGTGACCAATCGCGGGGCACCCGGCGGCGATCGGGTCCACGAGTCCCGCGGCCGCGGTCACGGGGCTTCGGACCGGGTCGCAGATGCGCGCCCCCCACGGCTGGGCACTTAAAGAGGACGTACAGGTACGTGCTTGTGCCATTCTGCCGACATATATGTGCAGGAGGCGGTCCTTAAGTGGTTAAAGAGATAAGTCCAAGAGGTGGCATGTGCCTCATTGGACTTAACCCATAGTTAGTTTGCACATTTTAGAAAGTGGCTGAAAATGTAAGTATCTTTTTAAGTCATCAGAAAGTCACTCTACTCTGACAAAAAAAGTTTAAACTTCAAGGGTTAGTTGGCCCCCCAAAACTGATATTTTGTATTTGGTATGTGCTGGAGAGTTAAACCACCTCCTATAATTCTCAGAGACCCTATTGGTAGATCTCTATGCTGAGTTCCTGGGTCTGCACTCCGTCCGGCTGTGGCCAACGTGAGGGCTTCCCACCATCCCTGCTGGGTTTTTTATTTTTACAGTAAAACCTTGGTTTGTAAGCATAAGTCGTTCCAGAAACATGCTTGTAATCCAAAGCACTTGTATATCAAAGCATTTTTTTTACAGGGTATAAAAGAGAAGAGAGGCACCTCTAAGGCCTCGTACACACGACCGAACATGTCTGCTGAAACTGGACCAGTTTCCATGGACTTGTCCGACCGTGTGTATGGCCTAGCGGACCGGATTCATGGGCTGGCGGACAGGTTTCCAGCAGACAAATGTTTCTTAGCATGCTAAGAAACATGTCCGCTGGAACCATGTCCGTCGGACATGTCCGATGGTTAGTACGACTCATCGGACATGTCCGCTGGGCCCGAAACCCTTGCATGCATCGAAGTGATTCGACGCATGCGTGGAAGCATTGAACTTCCTGGGTCACGCACGTCGCCGCCACGTCGCCCCGACGTCACCGCGTATTCTGTCCGCGGGGAATTTGGTCTGATGGTGTGTACACACATCAGACCAAAGTCCGCCAGCAGACATGTCCTATGAAAACGGTCCGCGGACCGTTTTCATCGGACATGTCTGGTCGTGTGTACGAGGCCTAAGTGTAGCAATATGTTGCTAAATGTTGTACCTTCATTAAATGTAACCATATTGCTACACTGAGGCCCCATACACACGAGAGGATCGATCCGCTGGAATTGATCCGCGGACCGGCTCCAGCGGATAGATCCCCTGGTGTGTATGATCCAGCGGATCTGTTTCCGCGGATTTTTGTCCCCGGGGATGGATTTCCAGCGGATCAAAATTTCTTGACATGCTAAGAAATCGATCCGCTGGAATCCATTCCAACGGATTGATCCGCTGGTCTGTACAGACTCACCGGATCAATCCGTCCGAATCCATCCCCCGCATGCGTCGTAATGATTCAACGCATGCGTGGCGACGGCGCGACACGTCACCGCGGACGGAATTCCGCGGGAATTTTGATCTCATGGTTAGTACAACCATGAGATCAAAATCCGCCAGAGGATTTATACGCGGAAACGGTCCCCTGGACCGTTTCCGCGGATAAATCCTCTCGTGTGTACCCGGCCTTAGAGACTCCTCTCTTCCCTTCAGTTGTGACATGATGCTACTCTTATATCAAGACATCGCTTGTATAACAAGTCAAAATGTATTAAAACATTTTGCTTGTCTTGCAAAACGCTCTCAAACCAAGTTACTCACAAACCAAGGCTTTACTGTATTATGGAAAACGCAACAGGAAGGGCTGAAGTACACCAAGGTTGGCAAGAACAACCCAAAGTTCCCAGGTGGACAAGAATTTTGTCAGGGATCTGAATAGGCAGGAGGCTTCACCCTAAACTAAAATATCTCTAGACTGTCCCATTAAAGGCTAACGCCACCTTTTGCAACATGTTTTCAGGGCAACCTGTACCTTCCCAATGGCAGATGGACTAGTTCTCAATGAACCACAAGTGTGGTAATCATCTCACTTGTACTCCATTGACCATAGTTAAAATAACATGGTGGGTAAGGGGGTTGAGCCATCATATATTATGTGACCCAGTGATATCCGATGGCCCCAGAACATCTGATCATCTGTTAAACAATAATACAAATATGGTTGAGAAAGCATGTGAACATGTAATAGTTACATTCAAGGATTATTTAATGGCAAACATTACAATAACTCAAAATCCATGCTTACTGAAAATCCACTCAAGTTTCTCTCAACGGCTAAATGTCTGGCCGTACAGAAGGTACATGTGAGTTTTGCACAGACTGGGGCTTCTACCATCGGGAGTCTTGTGTTAAGTGTCCAGACCAAGACCGATCTCTCAATAACTGGGCTCTTCTCTTTGTCCAGGATTTGCTCATTGTCCCGCACCAGCAGGGAACACGTGCTCAGTTGCATGATATTCTCAGGAGTTTGTTCTTGAATGCTGACCGATGTCTGCAAAAATAATGAATTAAATAAGTATGACAGACAGGATAACTTTAAAACCACACTGGAGGCTCTGTAAACAATAAAGGTAGAACTTATTTCACCTTAATGCATTCTCTACGTTCTCACCTTCTGTGATTAGGACCCCCTACCCTACCACCAAATACTTATCTGAGGCCGATCTCGATCCAGCGCTCTGAGTGTCTATGGAGGGGGGGGCCAATTTTCCAAAATTTGCATAGTGTATTGACAACTTAGGACTAGATGGTACACAAGCTATGCCAGGCATGAGAATAAAGAAGCTGCAAGAAAGTTTGTCTCAGTAAACTCTGAACTGACCACGAGAAATAAAGGTGTAAAGGCGGACTGTTGGCTTACTCTGCTAGCAGTGCAGGTCATGGTGTACAATTCTAGAGCGTGAGCAATGTACAGTGCCTTAAAAAAGTATTAATACCGCTTGATATTTTCCACACTTTGTCATGTTACTACCAGAAACGTAAATTGATTTTATTGGGATTTTATGTGATAGACCAACGCACAAGTGGCACATGATTGTGAAGTGGTAGGAAAATGTTAAATGGTTTTTAAATTGTTTTACAAATAAATATGTGAAAAGTGTGGCATGCATTTGTAATCAGACCTCTTTACTCTTGATACCCCTAACTAAAAATTTGTGGTACCAATTGCCTTCAGAAGACCCCTAATTAGAAAATGAGTCCACCTGTGTGTAATTTCATCTCAGTATAAATACAGCTGTTCTGTGAAGCCCTCAGATGTTTGTTAGAGAACCTTAGTGGACAAACAGCATTGCGAAGGCCAAGGAACACACCAGACAGGTCAGGGATAAAGTTGTGGAGACTTTTAAAGCAGGGTTAGGTTATAAAAAAATATCCCAAACTTGAACATCTCACGGAGCTCTGTTCAATCCATCATCCAGAAAATGAAAGGGGATGGCACACCTGCAAACCTACAAAGACATCCACTTAAACTGACAGGCCGGGCAAGGAGAGCATTAATCAGAGAAGCAGTCAAGAGGCCCATGGTAACTCTGGAGGAGCTGCAGAGATCCACAGCTCAGGTGGGAGAATCTGTCCACAGGACAACTATTAGTCGTGCTCTTCACAAATCTGTCCTTTTATGGAAGAGTGACAAGAGTGGCATTGTTGAAAGAAAGCCATAAGAAGTCCGTTTGCAGTTTGCAAGAAGCCATGTAGGGGACACAGCAAACATGTGGAAGAAGGTGCTCTGGTCAGATGAGACCAAAATGAAGCAAAACGCTATGTGTGGCAGAAACCTAACACTGCACATCTCCCTGAACACACCATTCACACTGTGAAACATGGTGGTGGCAGCATCATGTTGTGGGAATGCTTTTATTAAGCAGGGATAGGGAAGCTGGTCAGGATTGATGGGAAGATGCATGGAGCCAAATACAGAACAATCTTAGAAGAAAACCTGTTAGAGTCTGCAAAAGACTTAAGACTGGGATGGAGGTTCAACTTCCAGCAGGGCAAAAACCCTAAACTACAGAGCTACAATGGAATGGTTTAGATCAAAGCCTATGCATGTGTTAGAATGGCCCAGTCAATTAAATTTCACGTTGTGTTGGTCTATCACATAAAATCCCAATAAAATACATTTACATTTTTGGTTATAACATGACAAAATTAGGAAAATTTCAAGGGGTATGAATACTTTTTCAAGACACTATAAGTACAAAGTACAAAATGTACAAACTGAGCAGCAACAATGACAGTTTTGTCATATTGCACTAGCATGCAGGGCAGCAGCCCCAGCCTTTTATCATGCACAGAAATGTGTCACTGCCCGTCAGGAAGTGTGGGTGGTTGTGTGCCCCTCCTATAATTCATCTTATGGCACATTGCAGCTTTGATAGTGGTGGAATCTAGTATTTGTGTTTATATAGAAATTCACAGGACTGCTTTCATTACCATCAGCTGCTCTCAAAAAAAGAACGTACCTTCACTTGGATGGTTTGATCTGGATCCAGAGTTGTTGTGTTCAGCTGGAGATCATGACCATGGCGCAATTCTATTTGGATGGTGGGACTTCTACAAGCTATCACCTGATAAAGAACAAAACAAACAAATGCAATTGACAGCTCTCTATCTCATCCAGTCATTGTCTTTCAAACCAGCACACACATACAACATTTGTGCAGCACAAATGGACCAAGTGCACACATAATACTAACATATATATTGTGATCAGAGTCTGGGGAAAGGGGTTTGTAACAGGGTGTTGGCATCATTCCTATTTTGGCCTGTAGGTGGCACCTTCCTACAAAATATATATTGGAAAATCTGGTGAAGAGTAGGAGGTGACAGGAGCTCAACCGGTAGTTGGCCCCCATGGGACCAGTGGGCCATTACCTAGTGTCTGGTATTTCCCAGCTGGAGAATACATGGTGAGATCCTGACAGCCAATAGGACTAAAATTAGGGATAGAATTAGCAGTGTGCCAGATTTGGGGAAAAGTGCTGACCACAGGCAAACACCAAAGTGAGAAGCTAAGTACGGAACATGCTGTGTTCCGAAGTTTCACACACGCTGTCATTGTGTTAGTCTGAAGTTGTCCACCCTGAAGTTGGAGAGTAAAGCTTTGCAAATGCATTGGATTTGCATCCATTATTACTATCTGAGGAACGGTCAACCCGTTCGACCAATAAGCAAGTAGGCTAGAGTGTGGGGCGTGAAACTGCATAGATGCAGGTAGAGGTACACGTAACGTAATAGCTCTCTTCGGGAGCGGCGACACCAGCTAATGTTAGAGAAGGGCAACTAGATCTTTTAGTTGAGCCCGTGAATAGAATGCATTGCCCGTGTTGGGATGTTCCTGTCTACAGGTTGATGATGTGTAAATATTTCACACTATAAAGTTAGACTGGGTTCTGGGATTAGATAGTATTTAGGCCGGCTCAACCTAGATAAGACTGTGTATTGCCTTGTACACACCATCGATTTTCCTGACTTACAAAAAGCCGTAGTTTTTCCCGACGTGATTCCTCTCCAGCCTGACTTGCATACACACGTTCATGCAAAAAAACGTCTGACCAAAGCGCGGTGACGTACAAAACATAAGACGGGACTATAAAGGGGAAGTTCCTTTAAAATGGCGCCACCCTTTGGGCTGCTTTTGGGCTGCATACTTGATTCTAAGCATGCACGTTTTTTTTCCCCTCGGAAAAGCATACACACGACGAGAAAAAGACTGCCGGGAAACACGACGAGAAAAAAAGAGAGCTGGTTTCAATTATTTGTGGGCAGTTTTTTTGTCGAGAAAACTGCTAGGGAAGAAATACACACGACCGGTTTTCACGACCAATATAAAAAATGGCAGTTTTCTCGTCGTGAAAACCGGTCGTGTGTACAAGGCATTAGAATTAACTTCACACTTGGATGTAATTGTTCTCTAGAAAACCGATGGATTTCCCCACAGACAATCGTTTTTTCTTTATCGTTACATCACGGGACACAGAGCGGCATTCATTACTATATGGGTTATATGGAGTACCTTCAGGTGTAGACACTGGCAATCTTCAAACAGGAAATGCCCCTCCCTATATAACCCCCTCCCATAGGAGGAGTACCTCAGTTTTTACGCCAGTGTCTTAGGTGTTAGTCATGGTTTAGCTTGCCTCCGCATCCTTGGGATTAGGTGAGCTACCGGTTCTGTCCAAAAAAGCCTGCGCGCTAAAGTGGTCAGTAACCGGACCCCAAACCCTTGGGGTATAGCCCATAATGCTTTCTTTTTAAGAGAGCTGGACCCTGGGCCCAGAACTTAGAAACCTTTGGGGCGCCTAATGTTTTCTGTTTGCCAGGGTGCTGTATGGGCCCAGGACAGTGGATCCTTCATGGAAGAAGAAGGTTCCCAGGGCCTGAAGGTCTAGACATCCCCACGGAGATGGGGGAAGATTGGACCTCTTGCTTGGCAAAGTCCTGCGGCATGGAGCAGGTAAGTAAGGGGAAAAACCTGCGGGGCTTGGCTCTTAGCAAGTTTTTTCTGGGAGGTCACAGGGGACATGCCTAAAGGTTATGCATTGCATCTGGCAAACCAGTCACATATCATGAAGATAGGATGGCTCTATATGTTATAGTTCCCCATAAAAAGTGACCTCCCTGGTAGTGTTGTAAAAGCTGTGAGTGGGGCCTTTTATGTACAAGTGTATGTGTGTGTCAGAGAGCTATGCTTACCTGCAAGCCTCCAGGCGATGCTCTATCCAGTCCTCTCCCTCATGCCTGCAAGGCAGGCAAAACGCTGACCTCCTCGTGTGTTCACAGGCCTGCGGCTGCAGGAACAGAGAGGCCCTTCCTCCCAACCCCCCGTCGCGGGCGCGCGCGCGGTGCGCGTGCACGTGTTATAGACGCATTTGGCGCCGTTTTAGCTGGGGGGGAAGGGCGGGTCAGTGGTTTAAAGGAAGGGGCGGCCCTTCCTTAGATGCCACAGCTCATTCATTTCTCTGGCTTAAGGGAGGAAGGACTGGAGGGAAGCACGGGCGCTGAGGACACACAGTGGCCAGAAAGAATACTACAGTCTTCAGAAGATTGTGGTTTAGCCTAGGAATAGGCTGGTTTTCTTTTCCATCTCATAGTCTTTTCTTTGGCAATACTACTCAGGGGGATAGAATGTTTTTTCTTGCCTAGATTGAAAAAAAAAAAAAAAAAAAAAAAGAAGAAAAGTTTTTCTTTGAAAAAAAAAAAAAAAAAAAAAAAAAAAAAGGTGTCATCTAGGGTAGAGGAAACATTTTTTATTCCCCAAACAGGTGTTTGGGCATTTAACTATTATAAGTCCCAGGTACCAATAAGTAGCAGGTGTACCTCGGTATTGTACTATGGCATCAAGATCAGAGGGTACAAAAGGTGGGGATTCCCCCGCAGAGTCTGAGGTCTCGGATAGAGCTATGCCGCTGCTTTCCCCACAGGGAGCCGTTGGGCCATCGGGGTCTGGGGCTAGAGCTGACGCGAGTCAACCCAACCCTAAGGTGGTCACGGAAGAGGTGTTACTCGCCTCTTTAAATGAGATGCGGAGAAGCATGGGAGAAATGATAGCCGCAGCCATGCGGGGTAGTAAGCGGAATAGATCTCCGTCACCCGTGCGCGGACCCTCGGAAGAGGAGGTCCTTTCCTCTGGGGAATTGGACGACCTCTTGGACAGAGACCAAGTAGGTTCAGGGATCGAAGATCCGGATACAGAGGAGTCTGGGGCAGTCTCCCTGAGGGAGAGCTGGTGGATTCAGGGCTTGACGGACTTGGTCCATAAGGCATTCAACCTGCCTGTACCAGATCTCCAGGTATCGACGGTTTCAGCTTTGGGCTCACTGAGGGCGCCTCAAAGCAGGGCTGTGTTTCCGATCCATCCTCTCTTAGAGGGAGTCTTGTTCCAAGAGTGGAACAAACCAGACAAGGTTTTCTTTCCACCTAAGAAATTTTCTGTCTTATATCCTATGGAAGAAAAGTTTTCCAAGAAATGGGCTTCTCCTGCAGTAGACGCAGCCATCTCATGTGTTAACAAATCGTTAACATGTCCTGTAGAAAACGTACAGGTTTTCAAAGATCCAGTTGATAGACGCTTGGAAGCCCTACTTAAGAACTCCTTCACTTCTGCAGGGGCAGTAGTACAGCCAGCCGTGGCTGCGATTGGAGTCGCTCAAGCTTTATCGGATCAATTTAAACAAATGCTTGAACTTATTCCTGCCGAGCAGGCAGAAGAATTTTCGGATGTCCCTAAAGCCATATGTTTTACGGTAGACGCAATCAAGGATTCTATCCAACAAGCGTCACGTTTATCATTATCCCTTATCCATATGAGAAGACTCTTATGGTTAAAAAGCTGGGAGGCTGAGCCCCCATGCAAGAAGCTCCTGGCAGGGTTTCCCTTCCATGGAGGACGGCTCTTCGGAGAGGACTTAGATAAATACATTCAGACCATTTCAAACGGCAAGAGTACTCTCTTGCCAACTAAGAAGAGGGTTCAGGGGCCTGCGTTTAAACGACAGTCCTCCCCTGGGCAGGGGCCCTCTAATGCCAAGCAGTATCGACGGCCTCCTGCAAGAACAAACTTCGGCTTCAACAGCAGATCAAGAGGACAGGCTGTTAGGGGCAAGAGGCAGTGGTTTCGCAAGCCGGCAAAACCAGCCCCCAAGTCTACCTCATGAAGGGGCGCCCCCACCCACGAAGGTGGGGGGAAGGCTGCGACTCTTTTCGGAGATTTGGGAAGCCAGCATTCCCGACGAGTGGGTACGGTCTTCCGTGGCCACAGGCTACAAGCTAGAATTCCTAAGGTTTCCTCCTCCTCATTTCCAGGAGTCGAGGATTCCAAACGATCTGGAGAAAGGAGCCGCATTAAAGTCGGCTCTAGATCATCTACTTTCCCAGGAAGTGATAGTGGAGGTACCAGTCCTGGAACAGGGGCTGGGTTTCTACTCCAACCTATTCATCATCCCAAAGCCCAATGGAGATGTCAGGCCAATTTTGGACCTAAAGATGGTAAATGCATACTTAAAAATCCGCTCATTTCGGATGGAATCCGTGCGGTCAGCAGCTGCCACACTCCAAAAGGACGACTTCATGGCGTCCATAGACATAAAGGATGCCTACCTTCATGTTCCAATTTATCAGCCACATCAAAGATATCTACGCTTTATGGTGGCTTCGCGTCATTTCCAATTCGTGACACTTCCCTTTGGGTTGGCTACGGCCCCCCGGGTGTTCACGAAGGTTCTAGCTCCAATCCTAGCCAAGCTAAGGATCCAAGGGGTCACGATCCTAGCATACCTGGACGACCTCCTAGTCATAGACCACTCGTCTCCCGGCTTGGAACGAGCAGTGGCCCTCACGGTCCAATACCTCGAGAGGTTCGGCTGGGTCCTAAATCGAGAGAAGTCAGCATTCCAGCCCACAAGGCAGTTGGAATATCTCGGCATGAGATTAGACACAGAACAACAAGGGGTGTTCCTACCTCTGAGGAAGGTCAAAGCCATCAAGGAATTAATCCTACTGGTTCTAAGCAAGAAAGAACCGACTATTCGCCTATGTATGAGATTACTAGGCAAGATGGTGGCTACTTTCGAGGCGGTGCCATACGCCCAGAGCCACACTCGCATCCTGCAGGCAGCCATCCTGTCAGCATGGAGCAGAAGGCCACAGGCCTTGGATATCCCGTTGCCTCTCTCATCAAGAGTCCGACAAAGTCTGTGTTGGTGGTTAGACCCTCAGAATCTACTGAAGGGGAGGTCTTTCAGCCCAGTGGCTTGGAAGATAGTGACCACAGACGCCAGCCTGACGGGCTGGGGAGCGATTGTGGATGGTTCCACTCGCCAAGGTATTTGGACAAAGCCAGAGAAGCTTTTACCCATCAACATCTTGGAGCTCAGAGCTGTTCGACTAGCCCTCAGGGCTTGGACGTCGAAATTGCAGGGGCTCCCGGTGAGAATTCAATCAGACAATGCCACGGCAGTGGCATACATAAATCACCAAGGGGGGACCAGGAGTCAGGCCACTCAGAGAGAAGTGAGCTTGATTCTCCTATGGGCAGAGGCTCATGTGCCCTGCATATCGGCAATATTCATTCCCGGAGTGGACAACTTTCAGGCGGACTTCTTAAGCCGCCAGACTCTATGGCCGGGGGAATGGTCTCTGCATCCACAAGTCTTTCAAGCACTCTGCCAAAGATGGGGAGTGCCGGACGTGGATATCATGGCATCGAGACTCAACAAGAAACTAGACAGGTTCATGTCCCGCTCAAGGGATCCGATGGCCTGCGGAACCGATGCGTTGGTTTGCCCTTGGCATCAGTTCAAACTTCTTTATGCGTTTCCCCCGCTCCAGTTACTACCCCGCCTGCTGCGCAGGATCCGGGTGGAGCACATACCAGTCATCCTGGTAGCTCCAGCATGGCCCAGAAGGGCATGGTACTCACTAATCTTAAGGATGGTAGTGGGAGACCCTTGGACTCTTCCTCTACGGCCAGACCTGCTATCGCAAGGTCCGATCCTCCACCCTGCCTTACGGCATCTAAATTTGACGGCCTGGAAGCTGAATCCCTGATTCTCAGGGGTAGAGGTCTGTCTCAGAAAGTAATCTCTACCCTAATCAGAGCCAGGAAACCGGTCTCTAGGGTGATTTATTACAGGGTCTGGAAGGCCTATGTAGGCTGGTGTGAGTCCAAGCGATGGCTTTCTCGCAAATTTACCATCGATAGAGTATTAAGTTTTCTCCAGCTAGGAGTGGATAAAGGATTGGCATTAAGCACAATCAAAGGACAGATTTCTGCTCTGTCAGTATGGTTTCAGCGGCCGCTGGCCACCCACTCGCTGGTTAAAACCTTCCTTCAAGGGGTCTTACGTATTAGACCTCCAGTTAAATCCCCGCTTTGTCCGTGGGATTTAAATCTTGTTCTGTCAAGTTTACAGAAACAACCGTTTGAGCCGTTGGCTGATATTCCTTTGGTTCTACTGACAAGGAAGTTAGTATTTTTGGTTGCCATAGTTTCCGCAAGAAGAGTTTCGGAGCTGGCAGCCTTATCCTGTAAGGAACCATATCTTGTTTTTCATAAGGACAGGGTCGTTCTCCGCCCTCATCCTTCCTTCCTTCCGAAGGTCATATCCAGTTTTCATTTGAACCAGGATTTGGTATTACCATCCTTCTTCCCTAAACCTACTTCCAGAAAGGAAGGGTTGCTGCATACCTTGGATATTGTCAGGGCCATGAAGGCCTATCTTAAAGCTACAAAGAAGATCCGGAAGACAGATGTGCTGTTCATTCTACCGGATGGGCCCAAGAAGGGGCAGGCAGCTGCAAAGTCCACCATTTCTAGGTGGATTAAGCAATTAATCACTCAGGCCTACGGCTTGAAAGGGTTGCCTCCTCCAGTATCATTAAAGGCTCATTCTACTAGAGCCATGGGCGCCTCCTGGGCAGCACACCACCAGATCTCTATGGCTCAAGTTTGCAAGGCGGCAACCTGGTCTTCTGTCCACACGTTTACAAAATTCTACAAGTTGGACGTAAGAAGGAATACTGATACTGCCTTCGGGCAGGCAGTGCTGCAGGCTGCAGTTTGAGACCCTCGGATTCCGGGGGCTCCTCTTTTTTTGAGTTAAATTTAAAATTTAAGATTATTTTTCTCAAATAAGTTGGATTTATTATGATTTGAGTATATCTCTAAATTAAATCCTTTTGTCTTGGAGATGTTCTCCCTCCCCTCATTGTAAGCATTGCTTTGGGACATCCCATATAGTAATGAATGCCGCTCTGTGTCCCGTGATGTAACGATAAAGAAAAAGAGATTTTTAATACAGCTTACCTGTAAAATCTTTTTCTTGGAGTACATCACGGGACACAGAGCTCCCACCCCTCTTTTGAGGACCATTTTGGGAGGCATACTGCTTGCTACAAAACTGAGGTACTCCTCCTATGGGAGGGGGTTATATAGGGAGGGGCATTTCCTGTTTGAAGATTGCCAGTGTCTACACCTGAAGGTACTCCATATAACCCATATAGTAATGAATGCCGCTCTGTGTCCCGTGATGTACTCCAAGAAAAAGATTTTACAGGTAAGCTGTATTAAAAATCTCTTTTTTCTATCGTTCTTTTAACCATCAGATCATTTTAAAACAAGTTCCTAGTTTTTTCACCGATGGGGCCCACACACGATCGGTTCGTCTGATTAAAACGGTCCATCAGACTGTTTTCATCAGACGAACCGATCGTGTGTACGCGGTATAAGGCCTCATTTATTTGGGCAAAATGTGCCATCCCATTGATTCCTGTCTCATCTGCTAGTATCTATTGGATAGTACCCCCTCTTTGGAACTTTGTTTTTGTTGTAGACATTTTAGTGTTGTTTCACATTGCTCAAGGGCAATTAGCCCGCTTTTTTATAATCACCTTCACACAATATTAACTGAGATAATTTGTTTAGCAATTTTTAAGGTTGTATTTTCACATTCATTTGTATGACACATGGTTATAGTGATCTTTCACTTAAGCAGTGGCGGTTCGTCCATAGAGAGCGCTAGAGCGCCGCCCCTTCTGGCTCTCACCGCCACTGAGTCTAATAACATAGATTCATGCATTGCACAAATCTATGTTATTATCGCCGCTGCCGCTGTTCTATTAAGATGGTCGGCGCTCATGTCCGGCCATCTGAATAACGGCAGCTGGTTGGCTGTACGGAAGTGCCTATCAGAGCCAACGGCTCTGATAGGCTTTCCGATTACAGCCCTTGGGTCCCGGAAGCTTATACAAGGAACGCACTAGGGATGCGCTCCTTGGATAAGACTGACAGGCGTCTCAGCCAATCAGGTTGGCCGATTCTGGCTACCGGTAACCTGATTGGCTGAGACGCCTGTCAGTCATCGAGGGCGGTAGAAGACATAGAGGGACGTGGATGGCTGACTCCAGTAAAGGTAAGTGCCGGGCGGGGGGGGGGAAAGGGGCACTTTACAGGGCACAGCGGCGACATCAATGGGCACAGTGGCGACAATAGGCACAGTGGGGACAATTGGCACAGCGGCATGAATGGGCACAGCGACAACGAAGGGCACAGTCAGTGACATCAATGGGCACAGTGGGCATTAAAGGGCACAGTGGTGACAATTAAAGGGCACAGTGACATCAACAGTGGTGACAATAGGCACAGTGGGGACAATGGGCACAGTGGGGACAATTAAAGGGCACAGTGGTGACAATTGATGGCACAGTGGCTGTGTTTGATGGCATGGTACAATGGCTGCATTTGATGGCATGGCACAGTGGTGACAATTGATGGCACAGTGGCTGCGTTTGATGGCATGGCACAGTGGCTGCGTTTAATGGCATGGCACAGTGGTGCGAATTGATGGCACAGTGGCAGCGTTTGATGGCATGGCACAGTGGTGACAATTGATGGCACAGTGGCTGCGTTTGATGGAATGGCACAGTGGTGACAATTGATGGCACAGTGGCTGCATTTGATGGGCACAGTGAGGCTGCAATTTTTTTTTAAGTTTGCGCCCCCCCCCAAAAATTTTGAGCACCAGCCGCCACTGCACTTAAGCATAGAGAAAGAGACAGGAGACAGTTTCTTCTACATTTTTTGTGTATGTACACATATACACATTTTAATGTAATTGCATTATTATAGATTTTTACGCAGCTTTCATTTTTTTGTTCTATTGGATACTAGCAGCCGAGATCTCAGGTGTTATGATCAATGGTGGCCATTCAACCCATATAACTGAATGTCGTGTTGAAAGGAGCTCTGCATCTGCCCCGCTGTAAGCGTCTGCCCGCAAGTATCCACAAATCCAGCAGTTATCTGCTGTTAGAGACAGATGATTGGACCTAGACACAATATATATATATTGTAATGCAGACCCATCTACATTGTAATAGTGTTTTGTTTTTGAACATTCTGTATGTTACAGTGAAAGAGAAGAGACAGAAGTGGCAATCAATGGAGCAAGAATTATGCCCCGTACACACGATCGGAATTTCTGACAAGAAAAGTTTGATGTGAGCTTTTGGTCGGAAATTCCGAACGTGTGTAGGCTCCATCTGACGTTTTCTGTCGGAATTCCAGCAGCAAAAATTTGAGAGCTGGTTCTCAAATTTTCCGACGGGAAAAGTTCTTGTCGACGCACAAAAATCCTACGCATGCTCAGAATCATTAAACTTAATTTTTCTAGGCTCGTCGTAGTGTTGTACGTCACCGCATTCTTAACGTTCGGAATTTCAGACAAAATTTGTGTGACCGTGTGTATGCAACACAAGTTTGAGCCAACATCCAGTCAGAAAATAATCCACGGTTTTCTTATCGGAAATTCCGATCGTGTGTACGCGGCATTAGAATCAGAACTGGGTCCTTGCTAGCAGGATAAAGTGGGAAAAGTGGAGCAGCTCAGGAGAGGTTTTTTATCTGACTCACAACTGAGGCCCAGAGTACCGTATATGACATTGTGGTGAATTGTAAGTAAATATTACCACTTGTTACCAATATGTATATACAGTATATATATATATATATACTGTGTATATGTATATATATATATATATATATATATATATATATATATATATATATACACGTCTATATATATATATATATATATATATATATATATATTGGTATTCATTTTCAGTATATGTGTGTGTATGTATGTATGTATGTATGTGTATATATATATATATATATATATATATATATATATATATATATATATATATATATATATATATATATATATATATATATACATTCCATAATAAAACTAAAAATATGTTTCAAAGCTGATCAAATCAAAGGTACTAATTCGAATGTAGACAAGTTTTATAAAATGCATGGTCACATACCTCACGATCCTGCATGCCTTTTATAGTCAGCTGAAACAGGAGAAAGGTAAAACAGAAATAGTCAAATACAGAGTTATACAGTATATGTAGTTATTGTAAATACTGTTATGATACAATGGGGGTTATTTAATAAAGGCAAAATCACTTTGCACTACAAATGCACTGTGAAGTGCAGTTGCTGTAGATCTGAGAGGGACATGCAAGGAAAATACAAAACAGCATTTTATCTTGCACATGATTGGATGATAAAATCAGTAGTGTTTCCCCTCATTTCAGATCTTCCCCCTCAGATCTACAGCGACTGTACTTTCAGTGCACTTGTAGTGCAAATTGATTTATATGTGTAAAGGGGAATGATGAGGACTTTGCTGTAAAGGAGAACACTGCAGACTGTGATGTAAAGGGGAGCTCTGATGTTAGGGGGTCTCTGGTCACCAGAGCCTTCCCCCCTCTTACACAAGAGTCCTCAGAGTTCCCCTTACATCAGAGTTTTTTAGATTCCTCCTTTACATCAGAATCTGCATGGTCCCCTCTTGTATGTCTCCTTGGTTGGAGCGTGCAAGGATTGTTGGCTGCTCTATCAAACAATCTTTTTTTCTTTGATTTACTAAAAATAATGAATAAAAACGATTGAAACAAAAAAATTGTTAACTGGAGTTTAGCTTCAATTTGTTTGTGTATTTAAATCTGATAGTACATCTAAAACGCCCCTCCTCCCAGATTAATATGGTTGCTGTTGTAGCGCCTGTGTACTTTTAAGTACAGGTGCTATGTCAAATTTAGTGATGAGAGAGTTATTTGCTCTTATCCAGTTTGATTTGTTTAAATTCGGCTGTTGCCAGCCCTGAACTGTCCTGTGGATCACTCTGTGCTCCAGAGACGTAGTTCCATCTCTGGATGGCAGGTGGTGCCAGAGGGGTCCAGACAGAGGTGCCTTTTTCCCAGCAGCCAATCGGAGAGTTGTTTCCCTCGTGGGGCATGCTGGGGGAGGGTATTTCTGTGGCAGACGCCATATTTTGGGGTTCTTCGCGGGTTCCTGGTTCCACATTTAGGGTGTGCGCACATCGCGCGCCCCGGCGATATGGCCTGCCAGGCCGGGGCGCGCGTGCTGCGTGGAGTTCCTGACTTTGGGCTCTCCTGGCTCGGAGCAGCTGATGCTGCCTTGGGGCCCCAGTGACTTACTGGGTCTCCCACCTCTTATTAGGAGGATCCCAAGTGAGTTGTGCTGTTCTGTGGGGAGTCGGTCTGAGGTGACCCCGGAGGCAGGTGATCCAATAGGACTCAGACACAACCATCGGGGATCTGGGTGACCGTACACTGGCAGGTTGTGTGCTGCAAACTGTCAGTCTGTATCCCCAAATAAGGGAGATTCAGGCAAATTATTGACTGAAAGGATTCGCTCTACTATCCATGTTCTTGAGAACTGGGCCGGTGGCAGAGGCTCTTTACTAATCCGGGGGCACTATGCCCACTCTGGCTGGAGTGGCGACGAAGCAAGAATAATCATTGGAGGCGGGACTGCTTCTCTTGTCCATAGCCTGAATCTGCAAAGTTCTCTCCTTTTCACCAACCTATCCTATCTACCTCATGTTGACTGTTGGTCATGTTTGACCCGAAATAAAAGCACAGAAAACGTCAACCAATCGTCTGGACATTCCGTCATTGCTCTCATCATCGTCATTACCCCTAGACACATCACAGAGGTAAAATGATTATGCCAATCCCAAATCTAACCAGCGGCTCCTGAGGGGGTAGCGCTACACTGTCTAAAAGTGTCTCTGTCCCTCCTTCATCTAGAGTGGGGGAACTCTAATACAGGAGGTGAGCTACTGGCCAGATCACCAGGTGAAAAAATAGAGCAAAAGCTTGAAAAAAGAGAACGAATGCAGCCACCACACTTATGGAGCAGTGATCTGCAATTTATATAAAATATAAAGGGCACATTCAATACTACTTAGTGTATATAAACCCAAGAACACTTTTTTTTTTACTTTTTTCCCCCCTTTACCTGGTAATAAAGGAAATCTGGTAATCCTGCTATTAACACACTTCCTGTATTAGGGTGACAAGTTTGCACCGATACCGTTTTTTTAAACACAGAGTACAAGGACCGATACTTTTTTTCAGGTAGTTGTCGATACCAATCACTGATACCTATCGCCTAGGAAGAGTAGGTAGAGGGGTGGTTTGGGAGGTGGGGTGTTGTTAGGGAGTTGGGTGAGGGCAGAGTGTGATGGGGTAAGTGAGGGCAAGGTAGTTGGTGGGGTGAAATGTGGATTGTGGGATGGGAGAGTTGGGATGGAAAAGGCTGTGATCGCACGGGGGGGGAAAGGATGGGGATAGGAGGGTTATTGGGAGTAGTCGGGGCAGAGGTGACAGCCGGTGGAGGGAAGAAGGAGGCAACAGGCAGAAGTGACTGCAGGCATAGTACAAGAGACCGTCAGAGACTGCAGGCATGGTACCGGAGACCGTCAGAGACTGCAGGCATGGTACCGGAGACCGTCAGAGACTGCAGCATGGTACAGGAGACTGTCAGACTGCAGGCATGGTACAGAAGACCAGCAGAGACTGCAGGCATGGTACAGGAGAATGTCAGAGACTGCAGCATGGTACAGGAGACCATCAGAGACTGCAGGCATGGTACAGGAGACTGCCGGACTGCAGGCATGGTACAGGAGACCATCAGAGATTGCAGGATTGTTCAGGAAACCATCAGAGACTGCAGCATGGTACAGGAGACCTTCAGAGACTGCAGCATGGTACAGGAGACCTTCAGAGACTGCAGCATGGTTCAGGAGACCGTCAGAGACTACAGGCATGGTACTCTATGGAGGAGTGCTCCACTAACAGGATGGGAGAGAGCCAGCACCTCCTCCTGGCTCTCTTCTCTCTGCCGCAAACACTTCTCCTGTCTTCCCCCTCTTGTCCCAGCCCCAAGTGTCTTGTGCTGTCACGCAGCTTTTACTGTCTAGCAGTTATTACATGTTATGTGTGGATTAGGGAGAAGCTCAGTGGCTACAATGTCCATGATGGGGGGCCAGAACTGAAATCTGGGGAGAAACCCCATAGTTCCAGCCATGGAGAGCAGGGCGCATCTTCTGTCTCCTGAGAGGAGCTGGCCGTACAGCACATGGAGGAGGGAGAGAACCCGCTGCTCAGTGCAACAGGATACCGCAGTACCTGTACATACAGAGCCCCTCCTGTTCGCTGCCTCAGTATCCAGCCAGGGAGACCCCGGATCCAGCGCTCTGTGTGGCTGAGAGTCAAGGCTGTTGGGCTGCTAGGATAGGCAGCTTGGCCCACCGGGCGGGCCTGCCCCTAGCGACACCACTGGGAAGAGGGGGCGGGGATGGCACCGGCCAGAGAGGAGGAGGAGGCGGTCAAGCTGACGTCCCTTCCAGTATCAGGTTTCGGCATCGGACCATTTTTACGAGTACCGATACTCGTGAAAATGGTTAGTAATCGGCACTGATACCAGTATCGGTATTGGTGCAACCCTAGTGACAACTATACTGAGCAGCACTGTCACCCCAGGACAG
Source organism: Rana temporaria (assembly GCF_905171775.1). NCBI lineage: Eukaryota > Metazoa > Chordata > Amphibia > Anura > Ranidae > Rana > Rana temporaria. The sequence goes on along the minus strand of NC_053497.1, from coordinate 145,467,987 downwards.
GAAGTGTGTTAGGACTACATATCACCCCCTCTCTTCTTTATAACAGGGCAGCTATTTTGTAGTCCACGGTGATAACAATCCCAGCTGATAACAGTCCAAAGGCAGAGGGCACAGGAAGTTATTTGTTCCATTTCTGGTTGGTTGAACAGCTTTGTTTTGCTCTTGTGAAATAGATATAATAAAAACCCTTTTAATGGCATATTTAAAAGACCAAATAGAAATGTATTGTTAGCGTTTATATAGACTTTGGGTAAACCCTCTAATCATAACGTGCACACGAAACATACACTATACTTTTCCCTTTATAGCTCCCCAATTTACTTACCGAGTTCGCTATATAACCATCCCTGTAAGTAGACATACATTCGTTTCTTGAAGCAACCAGCACAAGTGAGTTCTCTTCCAGCTTAGCAGTACATTTGGGGTCCTGGAGGTGCACATTCTCAGGTGCTGGAAGCGGACAATTAGACTAGAAAACAAAAACATGAACTTTTTTTGAGCTTCACTTCCCCTGAACAAAACTTATATCATATGATGTTAGTATAAGCCTAATCTCCACCCAGAAAGGGAATTTCCACTTGTTTGCATCCCCCCCTTCCACTGCCACATTTGCTACATTTTGGTTTTGACAGGTACCCGTTCCCACTTGCAGTCAGATCACAGCGGTGATCTGTGCATAAGTTTGGCTCCCCCTCCTTCGCCCCGCAGCCTTCTGGGACACATCACAGGTCCCAGAAGACTGCGGGACAAGGAGCGACCTGTCCATAAGGCCCCCCCCCCCACTACTTTGCATGCTGGGATGCATGCAGGTTTTTTGGGATGTTTTTACATGCCACATGATTAGAGCCAGAGGCCCATTCTCCATCCGGCGCGCTCCCAGCACAAAGGGCGACACACAAACAGGGTTTTTTTTTCCAGGTGGAAGTTGGTAGAACTCAGTTCAACCACCTCTGGCTCAGACCCTTTGGTGCCTGCTCACCACAATCACTTGTAAACACAGAAGTCTGGTTTCTGTGTTTACAAGTGACAGCTCTGCACTCTGTGTGTAACCCCCTGAACTCTGCACTCTGTATGTAATGCAATCCTGGTATGTAATGCCCCTTTAAGACCCTCCTACTGTTTGTGAAATCTGACCACACCCACTATTTGATGTGATTTGGAGGGTGTGTGTGGGGGAGGGGTTTTGGGGGGTCGTGGTTGAGTTCCATGACCTACAGGTGAAACTCGAAAAATTTGAATATTGTGCAAAAGTTTTCAAAATTCACTAATCAGTGGCCAATTGATCGAGAAAACATGTTTGAGAACATTCAGAGCCAAGAACTGCTGGCACCCTTCCATACAGAGTGGGTTGTAAGACAGTTAGATTCATGGGTGCCAGACACTTCTTGAATGCAAAGAGATTTTATATCTCTTAAACAGAACTTTGGGAGAGAGGATTAGGGCCAGGACACCCTTAAGCCGTTGCAACTTTAATTGTCAGACTGAGATTTCTATAGTTAGACAGCCATGCAGGGAAAGGTATCCAACAAGACACCACATCTGCATGTGTAGGAATGCTGTCTCCTATGGAAAAGTCTTTATCAGTTTCTAACACAAAGTGTAACAGTTCCTTCACTTCCACTACAATCACTTCTTGTAGTTCTTCAGCCCACTAAGATCCCAGTCTCTCTCACTAGGCTAGATTATTCACTATAGAAATTATAAAGTGTAGCACTATATATGAGAGAAATGGACTGACCCACATCAAAAATATATGTATTAGTGAGCAAAATAAGGTGTTAGCCCTATATATAATACAACGTGAAAAAATATAAATGGTGTTAACACCAAGCAGTAACACAAAGTGACGTGAGCCTTAATATAAATTTAATATATCCTATAGCCAGATGTCATGAAGGATCAGAGACCATATTGGATATGTGCAATGTATACATAAAAAATATGTGACCATAAATTGTGCAATGAAATGTCCCACTGTAATATAAAAGAACTGAAAATAATTTTCTAAATAAATATTAGGACTAAAAGATCCCAAAATTCTGTAACAAAAAGTTCATCAATGGACATCCAAATAGAAGCAGACGCAACACACTAAGATTAACACACTACGATAATGAATGATTCAAACAGTCTTTAAGGCAGAAGTGGTATGTAGCTGGAAATATCACCCGGGAGTGCCTTCACCTTTGGGCAGTAGGGAGAGAAGTGAATACTCTAAAGCCCTGTACACACGATCGGGTTGTCCGATGAAAACAGACTGTTTTCATTGGTAAAACCAATCGTGTGTGGGCCCCATCAGTTTGTTTTCCATCGGTTAAAAAAAATAGAACATGTTTAATATTTTTCCTATGGATAAAAAAACGATAGAAAAAAACGATCGTCTGTGTGGAAGTCCATCCGTCAAAAATCCACACATGCTCAAAATCAAGTCAATGCATGCTCAGAAGCATTAAGCTTAATTTTTCTCAGCACGTCATAGTGTTTTACGTCACCGCGTTTGGACACAGTCGGATTTTTGACCGATGGTGTGTAGGTAAAACTGATGAAAGTCAGCTTCATCGGATATCCGCCGAAAAAAATCAGATATCCGATCGTGTGTACATGGCTTTACCCTCCAATGTGGACATGTAGTCCCGGTATGTGCCATACAGGCTAAAAATCCCGGAACTCTACTATCCAGTGTGCTGACGTAGATCATACGTTCCACGTTCACCGTCAGTCACAGGAGTGAAGGGAGCAAAGCATGCTGGGGTTTGTAGTTCCTTGGTATGCCGAACGGCTAAAAAAACAGAACCAAGTCCACCAGCCTCGTGACACAAGTCACGATGTAATGCTCTACATGGGATAATTTGTTCAAATTATAGACAAGTTTGTCCCAAATTGGAGGGGCGAATCATGCCTTAAGGGGGTCTCCAGGTTAGAAAACGACTGGATTTATCAGCTCAAAAGCTATAGGCTCCATGGCCATATAGATTGGGATATTAATGCTTTCATCAACCAAGCTTAATACCCGTCCTTCATTTGTTCCTTGATATTTTTCATTTGAGTGATCTGTTTTCCCCCTTAGCATCTTGATTTGAGATTTAGACTAGAATATTATCCCATTAGGATTTAGAGTGGGTTCATTGTCCTTTACATTAGGATATATATTGTGGGGATTATTTCAACTTTAGATCCTCCCCTTTTTTCTATAGGGTGGTAGTTGTGCCTATTAGATAATATTTTATAATTAGGTGTATCATTTATTTTTATTATTCATAACACTGTAAAAGATCTATACTCATAATGCTTTATTTCATATATGGTATTATAATATAAGTATTATTATGTATCTGTTGGGATCCTTGATTATCCTCTGACTATTTTTGTATATTGCACTGATGTGTATGTTCATGCCGATGTACAGTTTGCATGTGTGGGGCACACAGTCCCGGTTATGTTTTGGATGATCAAATTTTTAACATGTAACTGTAATATGTAATTCTTCCATATCATGACAATCACTTCATCATGTAGAGCATTACATTGTGACTTGTGTCACGAGGCTTGTGGACTTGGTTCCGGGTTTTTTAGCCGTTCGGCATACCAGGGAACCACGAGCCCCATCATGCTTTGCTCCCTTCACTCCTGTGACTGACGGTGAACGCGGAACGTATGATCTACGTCAGCATGCTGGATGGTAGAGTTCCGTGATTTTTAGCCTGTATGGCATATACTGGGACTACGCGTCCCAGCTTACACCGCGGGATACCTCGGAAGTCACGTGTTGTGGATTCAAAGTTTTGATTTGTCATTGTAATGGAGGTGGGGTTTACAATGCTGCGTAGTCCAAACAAGGACGACACAGGTATAGATACATTTTTTTCTTTTCGGCTAAACTAAAAAATTGGTTGACATGCACATATGACCAACGCAGCACGTCATTAGACTTCTAAACATGACGGTACAATCCCGAAGTACGATTTGCAGTGAGACACACGTGCAGACTGTACACCAATTTTGTTCCAATCTTTCTTCTTATATAAGTGTGGGGGGGTAGCAGGCTGATGTGTACCCCAGTTGATGTATTTTTCAGACGAAACGCGTCGGGTTTACACGCCAGCTCTAGCTGCCCATACCGCGCTTTCTGATTGCTTGTTCGGAATTTTTTATTTGTTCAGTTGTTGAACTTTAAAAATATTTTTTAATAAATGCCAAAGCCACTTGGATTTACACTATAGAGCTTTTCCCCCTGAGGACTCTCTTTATCTGCTGTTGGGGCAGAGTGTGAGGAGGCCATCTTAGACAAATGTAGTAGAACATACACAGGATATCTTTGGAGCACGGGAGGAAACCCACGCAAGCACAGGGAAAACATTCACCAGGAGTGGGACTTGATCAAACTACCCCAGTGCTAATCATTAAGCCAACAAGCTGCCCATTAAAAATTGTCCCTATCACGAGACGCTCACTTGAATGTGTTTGACTAACAGGCCAAAGGTTTTCAGTTCTCCACTGGACAGCAAGTCTGATCTTTAGCAGGCCTTACCTCTGGGTTCTTTTCCAGTTTGATGACCAAGTATTCATCTGTGCACACCAACTGCCTCGTGAAACACTGATTTGCAGGTGTGTCCGCACTTGGAGTTGTTGGTTGGTTTACTGTCATATAAGAAGGGAGACAATCAAATCTTTTTAACAAACAAGGTTGGTCTTTATTGAGAAGACATCACATAACAAATAACAGACTATAACTCCTCCAGGAGTAATCCAATAAGAGGCAGAGGAAAAGAAAACAAAGCAGGAAAACAATACTCGACATTAGTATACATGCACGATAGAATATACCATGTTCCCAGCCATACCCACAATCAACTAGGGAACCCAGGAAGTTGCATCCCCACCCACCCTGTCTACATATCGGGGTGGGAAAGGCAGATGTTTACATCCCAGTATCCGGGGAGAGTGCCCTAGATCTATTTCCTACAGAGTGATTAGAACTGTTGGGTCCAAGGTAGCCAGATCCGGTCAAATGTCTTAGGGCACCCCCTATTGGTGAAGGTCAACTTATACATCGGTAATACCGCATTTATGGAGGAGTCCCATGATTCCACCTTTGGGGGAGAGGAGGAAGCCCATTTCTTTAGAATTTCCTTCTTGGCATAATACAACAAAAAAGAGATGAGCAACTTAGTGTATCTAGGACTTTGGTCATCCTCATGGATCCCCAACAGGGCAAAGTCAGGCGACACCTGGGGAGACGGATATTGATACGTTCGAAGACCGCTGCCCAAAATGTCATCACTGAGGGACAGGTCCAGATCATATGCATAATATGCCATGGGGGGGAGTGGCATCTGGGGCAATTCTGGAATCTATTAGGGTAGATCTGGACAATCAAATCTTTAAGCACCATTTTACTCACAGCTTCTGTGGGAGTTCAAACTCAAACCCCCCCTTTAAAGTACAGAATGACCTGCTCTTAACTTTGTATGCCTTTTTATTATAGACACCTTGTATATAACGAGAGCCTGACCTTTGCACAATTCCAAGCAATTTAAAGCCCTAAGTTAGTTAGGGCTATGAGCGGTATATACTGTATGTAGCCGAAGCTACATACAGTATTACCGCACATCCAGCAGGCATCCGAGCAGCTGACCCGGCGTATAAGACGACCCCTGCTTTTTGGACATTTTTTTTAAGTGTAAAAGGTAGTCTTATACGCCAGCAAATACAGTATATAACATTACATTCTGCATACTTCCAACATTTACAGTATGCTGTTTTTTTTTTTGCTGTACATACCGTATTATTGCTATTTTCCACCGGCTTCCGGGTGCTCACTCCCGCGGGAGTAGGCGTTCCTATGCAGAGGCGCGGTGTCATGTGGGACTTTGCCCAGATGATTGACATCTTGAGAAAAACTTCCCCCTGGCGGATAAGGCGCGTCACGAGTTTCCGAAAGTAGCCGAACTGCGCCGTCAGCTCTACACGGCTCCTAGTTGGTGCGCAGGCGCCGTATAGCGCCGTATAGAGCCGAATCGCAGTTCGGCTACTTTCGGAAACTCGTGACGCACCTTATCTGCCGGGGGGAAGTTTTTCTCAAGACGTCAATCATCTGGGCGAAGTCCCACATGACACTGCGCCTCTGCATAGGAACGCCTACTCCCGTGGGAGTGAGCACCCGTAAGCCGGGTGGAAAATAGCAATAATACGGTATGTACAGCAAAAAAAAAAAAAAACAGCATACTGTAAATGTTGGAAGTATGCAGAATGTAATGTTATATACATGTTTTTAGGGTGAACCTCCGCTTTAATGAGGTTCCATGATATTGGTCCATTTCTGGTGCCCACAGATGGGCTTCAAAATACCCCAAAAAAATACTATTTCAAAATATAGAGTATAAAATATGGCACTTTTGGTTTTAATTATAATTTTTGTGTGCGTATGTGAATTAAAACTTCATGGTCCAGTGAACTGAGGCTACATACTTTATGCCAGTAAATGCCCTTCTTTCTCATCTCACAAAATAGGGAAGTGTGCCAAAAGGCAAAAATCGACTATGACACAAGTCTTGTATGTAAATGTTCTAAATAATCAGAGCCAGGCCCAGGCCATGGAGTAGATGGAAGCGTTACTGCAGCAGAGAGGGGTGCAAAAAAGGCAAGGCCTGCAACCTTTGCTGCGGAAGGTGTTTACAGCTCAGGGGGGGGGGGGGGGTGCACTTTTGCCTTTTTGCTTTGCATGCTAAGAGGCCTTGTCACAGCACTGACTATATTGGTTTTCTGGTCAATTAAATTTTAGCTGTATATATGCATTTTTAGGTCAATGTTCTATAGCTGTTTTTTATGGCAATTCTAAAAAAAAATCTGTTTTAAAAATAAGTAGCACCAAAACCAATACAGTGCATTCACAGAGTAGTATGGATTCTGTAAGGGAACAGCACAGCAGAAGCTGAAATCTCTATGAAGCCTGCTAAAGGAAGTAAAGAGGCAGAGTTGCCGTTCTGACTTTGCGTGTGTGTGTGTGTGTGTGTGCGTGTGTGTGTGTGTGTTTTAGCTACTGAGCTATGTGAACAACAGGATTTTCTTCTTCTTCTTTTTTTTTTTTAACAATGAGAATGCGAAATTTGCAATATTTTAGTTACCTGAAAAAAATTTGTATAATATTTTTTTCTTTGCCCTGACTATAATAAAATGTATACAAAACCATTGCACATTGCCTTTAAATACATATAGTTTATACAGATGGACTTGTCAGAACTCACCACATGACATAGATATGCTTATAGATCTGGCATCAGCAACACGTATTAGCGTTATGGTATCCGGGCTCATATTTTCGGCTTTCTCCACAATTTTATTATGTGTCTCCCCATTTTTATTATATGTCTCCTGCAGGGTAGTAGGTAACACCATACCTGGTACTTTAATTTTTCCAGATGCCTTGGGGGGGAAAAAAAGTAAGTAAGGACTAAAACCTATTCAGAGGTCTTTTGAAAAAAAAAAAAAATACAAAGTGTACCACTTGAAAAGTCCTTCAGTAGTGGTTCCCCTGTTACCCTGCCCAGCTCATCTTTCACCTCTCAGCCACTCTTAGGACAATGAACACACTTGTTTTTTGTTGTTTTATTGAGGGGATTTGAATTTGGATGAGTAAGGGGTTTATGGGATGCCCAAAGATGAATAATTGGATCAATATATGTTCAATTAGAACCTCTATGTACACTTAACTATGGTACTCACAGCACAAGTACCCGCTCATCACCGACAACACCAGTGCTGCACGACGAAATAAGAGACTCAGGTACCACTTTGCCTGCTGGTGAGTTCTATGTTAATAGTAAATCTAGGTTATGTGAGTGCCAGGCTGACTTAATTGGTTGCTCTATGTATGTTTACTCAGCTTAGGGAAAGTCCCTCCCACTTGCCGACCGCGCTATAGCCGATTGATGGCTACAGCGCTGCCGGCTAGTTGTGGGAGACCTCCCAGTCTCGCACCTCTCGGAAGTGTATGTGATGGCTGGGCCCACATCAAGGATCGGGGTAAAGGGCCAATGACGGAGAGATCATTTGTCATCAAACCAACATCTTTGTCGGTTTAGCTCACGCTCCGGTTGTGTGAGGAGAGGAGAGAGGAACACAGCAGTAGTGTAAGCTGGCACGATCCTGTGTGCCATCAGTGCCCCATTAGTGCAATCACAGTGCCCCATCATATAGACAAGGTGCTGTTGCATGTAAATCTGACTTCTTGATAAATGTCTATTGGGTGCGATTTTTTTTGTGGGAGGGGGCAGCATTCCATTCTTGGACCCAGGCAGCACAATGTCTTGGTCAACCCTGCTGCCAGCCCTCCTGGCTACAGCTGCCCAACTCTACCGCCCATGACATCACAGTCTCTACCGCTGGTTCTACATTCATCTGAGACTGCACACTCCCAGTCCGCTCTGGCATGCCCCCCCCCCCCCACAGCTCTCCCGAATGTGCTCGCCACACACCGACACCTGGTGGATCCCTCCTGAAGACTTTGCCTGGCAGTACCATCCACTGTCCTCTCCTGCTCCTGGTCAGAACACCCCTGTGGTTTGTATGAGGGTCTCTTCCACTCCCAAGCTCAAGGCCCAGGGTCACCTTCCCCAGGATGGGGAGTTCCCTCAAAGGCCCTGACAGCTTGCACTCCATCTCCCAGTTCTTCCACCCAAACTCTCCATCCAAACTCTCCAGCTGGTCTGACCATGGGTATTTAAGGAGGCCTGTCCCCTGCCTATCCCCAGTTGTGGATTGGTCAGGGCTCTTTAGAACACCCTTCAGACTGCTCCACCTTTCTTTCCCTACTCTCTTCTAGAATCCTCTAGAAGCCAGAGGGAGGTAGCCAAAAGATGATGCTCCCTGTGAGTCACCAGCCTACCCTGAGCCACTCCCAGCCTACACAAATCAAAACAAACAGGCCTGCCTAAATTTACCTGCTCTCTCAAAAAAATCTCACCTCTAGCACCTACCTAGGTAGAGGGTGCTACACTAATTTATCAAGGTTGAGTATCTAAATCCAAGTCCTTAGATGTGATGACTGTGTTAATTTACCCTTTCAGGCTTTTATTCCCTGCACACATACTGTACAACAGAAACTGTGTTGTTCACATGCCATGGACAAAAATGTTCCTCTCTGTCACACTCGGCAGCCAGTAGTTTAGCTGAATGTGATATATTTAAACAAATGGGGCCACACGCCAAACTCCCAGCAACTGCATATTGCATGTTGCCTCCCCTCTGCCTGTCAAACATCTCTGAAAAGCAATCCAAATTTTGACACAAGTCTAAACTTAGTGTTTACATGAAGACATATGACTATTGGCTTACCTGTATACCGAAATCGACCGTGGCTGGCATATTCCATTCGTAGTCAGGGTCACTCAGCAGGAATAACATGGGTGGCTTGACACATGGTCCATTGACAGTTGTGGTGTGAATGTCTATTGTTTTGTGACTGGAAAACAGGGTGAGAGGAATTGAGTATTATTGGTTAGCTCCTACTGTGGACAGTGCAGGAAACATGACCCCTGTCTGAAAATATAATCATTGTTGGCTGAGTTTCTGTCTTTCTTTTTTAATAATGCAATTATAGTTGAGTTTTCCTGCCATTTTTTTTCTGTGGCCTGTAACCCTGTGACTACTGTTCTATATTTTTTTGTTATGTAAAGTCATCATCATCAGACTCTTATGAAGGGGCCTGGGCCTGAAACACATCAGTGGCGGTATGTACTAACACAGCAACACGCCAGACAGCAATATTTACATATTTGTTTTTCCCTTTGTTTTTGTCTTCATGTAGACCTTTAATTGGATTTACAGCAAATGAATGCAATCATTTGATCTGTGGTTTTTAATGTGCCTGTATTTTAGGATACCTTCAACTGTTGTAATCTGGACTAATACAGTAATTGTGGCACAGTGGAAGTGTGATAAGTTTGTTCTATAGTGTGACTGTGAACCAGGAAGTGTGCAAAGCAGAGTGCTTCCAGGATCATCAGACAGAGAGAGGATTGGATTTTGTCCGAAACATCATTGGGTGTAAACTCAAGCATTTCTTGGGCTTGGTATTGTATGTAAAAATTATTACCTTGAGTAAATCTTGGGATTAACCATTTTTTACATAGAATTTCCGAGTCTGAGAAAAGTTTGGGGTTTAAATTAAATGGTTTAATAAAAATTCAATAAAAATAATAATAATGAAAAAATGGTTTAAAGCCATCCTATCAGCCAAGAAAACAGAGCTTTCCGAATAGGGTCAGCAGTGGCAGCGTACATATTTATTTCAGATCAGATGTCCCTTAACCCCTTCCTATTGCTCCAAAGTCAGATGACCTCTTCCTGCTTCCTCATTGAGAGCACATAGCCTACACCAGGGGTTGACAAATTTGTTCGGAATCTAGGAGCCAGCTAAAAAAGTTAGGAGCCAGAAAACGCACCCCGTCCCGACGAGCTTGCGCGCAGAAGCAAACACATACGTGAGCAGCGCCCGCATATGTAAACGGTGTTCAAACGCAATTTTGAAGCGTGACATGTTGGGTATGAATTTACTCGGCGTAACATTATCTTTCATAATATTAAAAAAAATGGGGATAACTTTACTGTTGTCTTATTTTTTAATTAAAAAAAAGTGTAATTTTTTCCCAAAAAAGTGCGCTTGTAAGACCGCTGCGCAAATACGGCGTGACAGAAAGTATTGCAACAATCGCCATTTTATTCTCTAGGGTGTTAGGATAAAAAATATATATAATGTTTGGGGGTTCTAATTAGAGGGAAGAAGATGGCAGTGAAAATTGTGAAAAATGACATTAGAATTGCTGTTTAACTTGTAATGCTTAACTTGTAATACCAACGGCCACCACCAGATGGCGCCAGCTCACATCTGGTGGTAATAACTTGTAATACCAACGGCTCACCACCAGATGGAACCAGCTCACCAAAAAAAAATATATATATATATATTTTTTTTTTTTTTTTGCCCACCTTCCAAGCCAAGTCGCCAGGACACTATTTCTAGTCGCCATGGCGACCTGGCGCCCGGGATTTGTCGATCCCTGGCCTACACATTACGTGACTTCTGGCTCTCAATCCCCACTGCTGATCAGTTTGGTTCCTTATCATGTCACCAATGTTACCTCTGACATAGGGACCACATACAGACTAGAAGCTCCTCTGACATAAATAACAGCCTTCAGCTTGCATATTAACACTGCCACTTTCCAGCCACTGGGACATCTGTGATGCCATCTATTAATAGTGCTGCCATCTATTAATAGTTGCACCAATAAAATTTGTATGCAATTTTTTAATTCATTTGACATTCATTAAACATTCACGGCAGTTTTTTTCCTATTGTTTTTGCATTTGTCATCCTATATTTACATTGCTACGTTACGGTGAGACTGCATTGGGTGGGTATTTCAGTGCAGTCCCACCACAAGACAAGACAAAATGCCATGTGTGCCCGGTTCACAACACTGCATTGGGGTGGTGTGTGAGCGGTACTTTTTCAGTGCAGCACAGTGCTAGGTAATCCACCGCGATGGCCAGTTGAACATAATAAAAATGTTTGTGTGAAATTTTAATAAAGTTTCTTTAAATAAAAGTGAACAGTGTGATGTGCAGAGTTTGGTGTATCGGCACTGCAGTGATCCCATCAGACTGCTCTGCACGTTGTAACTCCTGGTGTGAGCTCCTAGTCTACTGTATATTCATGTTCCAGGACAATGACTCACGTTTTTGGAAATTCAAGTTAAACAAAAAAATTAAAATTTCGGTTCACAGACGACAATAAAAGATTAAAGGTTACCCATACCTTGATGTAGGCTCAGTGTGGGTCACTTCTACAATGTAGACATTTCTTTCAGTCTTTGAGCCTGGTGCTGAAGCTTTATAACTACAGCTCTCTATGTCTTTACTTTCACTTTCTACTCGAAGCCTATCCCCAAAGTTGTAATTTGCTTGAGGAACACAAGACCCGGGTTCAGTTTTACCTGTGAGGAATAAAAATCTCTATATTAAAACACAATTCCAGCCAAAACTTTAAAAATATTATATAAAAACCCTTCTTAAATTAATACTCTCGCCAGACCATTAATTTCAACAAAATAATCTACATCATGCAAAACATTTGTATTTAGTTTATTTATGCATCTTATGTAACTGTAAAGTCCACCTTTGTGTAGACCGCCAAAGCTTGGATACTGGGTGCTGTTACACAAAAGGTTATATAAAGAGGTGAACAAAGAGGCTGAGGACCTGGGTCAGAACAGAGAGCGATTAGACCAGGGTTTATATACCAGAATCCCATAGAAACCTGGGGATCCTCCAAAGGTGGCTAGGGTAGGGTTTCCGGGGACAGTCCCCGGATTAAGGACTGGATTTGAACAGGGGCTGGGGCAATTTGTAAAGACAGAAGGATAGAAGAGGGAATATTTCTTCAGTTTTGGGTGCATGCCCATCCAGCGGAGCTGGATGGGCATGCATCATGCATCATGTTCTTCTGCCTTGGTGCAAGTCCCGGCCAGCCGTCTGCCTGCTCATCTCCTTGCATTCCCTGGTGGAGTGATCTTCCTCCACTCGCCACGCAGTAGTAGCCGGGGCCTGAAGAGAAGGACTTGACAGACTGTGAGGCGGGCGGCGATGGGCAGAGAGAGTCCCTAAATGCCACCATTACTAGTAAAAAAAAAAATACGTCTCCGGATTTCATTTAAAAAATCTGGTCACCTTAGGCTAGGGGTTCCATGAGCATTGAGCAATTTCTGCCTCTCAGCTAAGTTCTAACTAACACTATTGATCTTTTTAGCTATCTGTAAGGGGTAATTCTTCTCAATGACCAAGTGTTATGCCTTGTACACACGATCGGGAAAACTGAGAATCTGCTCGGTAGCTTTTTCCCCCTACACATGGCCGGTTTTCCTGGCAGGAAAACTGCCATGAGAGCTTTGGGGCCGTGTGTATGCTCCACCGCAGGCTTTCCCCATAGAAAAACTGGCGGCTTAAAAAACGCTGGGAATCCCGGCGGGAAACAAGAAAACATGTTCTCATTTTTCCCTCCGGGAAAACTGCTATAAAGCTTACACACGGTCGGTTTTCCCAGCCAAAAGTTGTCATGGCAGTTTTCCCCGATGGGAAAACCGGTCGTGTGTATGAGGCATCAGGAGCATTATTCCCACTGACCATCACACTAATGTATCATGAGTTGTAGATAAAGCCATTTTTAGCAGGAGTTCCCTGAGACTGGAAAGTTGTTTCTGTGTTGAAAAGGTTGAGAGAGACTGGATTAGACACTCCCACAAAAGGAAATGGCTATGACATGCAAAGAGGGAAGGGACTGAGCTATGAAATTGACTCTTCCTGGAGTGGTCATATTTTCTAGTAAGTTCAAAAGTATATTGCAAGTGAAGTGAAAAAAAAAATTGATTGATAGAAAAACCCTACATGTAAAAATTAAAGAAACATGGGTTTCTCTTACCTGCAGTGTTTTAAGTTAGTGAAAGAGTCTCTTTGAATGGCTTTGTAAATTCTTTGTTACGCTGTCACCCTGATAATTTGCGCCACCTGAAACCTGCTGCAATGCATTGACTCTTGATTTATTTAATTTTTTTTCTCTTCAAAAAACATTGTGATCAATAAACATTATAGAACTTCAAAAACAGCTTGGTGCTACCTCCAGTAGGTCCTCGGCAATAAAATTCTGACAGAGGTTCTAACCTTTCTTCATTGTACTACAACCACCATTCTCAACCAGGGTTCTGTGCAACCCTAGGGTTTCCACAGAGCTTGGAATAGACATCTTATGATGTGGCTGAGTCAGCAGCATGATACTGATGATCTTTTGGTATTTGGACCACCAATGTACAGGGCATTTTCTCATTGACCATTGATGAAATCCTTTTACCCAATGATACCCAAACCCGGAATTTATTTTAAGGGTTCCTCTGGGTAAAACGACTAAGAAAGGCTGTGCTAGAAAACATAAGATTAAAAAAAAATTCTTTCCCCTTGGTGATATTTTCCCTCACTCACTCTCCATGTAAAATATGGCTTCTTCACAGTAAGAGCTGTGAAAATGCGGAATAGACTCCTTCAAGAGCTGGTTCTGTCCAGTGCAGTAGATTGTTTTAAAAAGGCCTGGATTCTTTCCTAATAGCACAAAATATAAATGGGTACTAATATTTATAGATAAAGTTGGTCCAGGGAGAATTGCAGAGGTCAGGAAGGAATTTGTTCCTCTGCTGGAGAAAATTGGATCATGCTTTATTTTTATTTTTTTCCTTCCTCTGGTATAAACTTTGTGTATAGGAAAGTGTATGTAGCGGGCAGCTAATTTGATGCCTTGCTTTTCTCACAATCCTGCGAGCTGTTCTGTCTAATATTTTTCTTGGTCTTCCAGATCTTGCTTTAACTTCCACTGTTCCTGATGACTGCCATTTCTTAATTACATTCCTAACAGAGGATATTGACATCTGAAAACACTTAGCTATCTTCTTATAGCCTTCTCCAGCTTTGTGAGCGTCAACTATTTTCAGTTTCAGTTTTCTAGACAACTGCTTAGAAGAACCCATGGTGCTGATTGTTGGGGCAAGGTCAGATGAGTCTGGGCATTTAAAACCTTTGAGATTGACATGACAATGTCAATCCATGACACTGGCAGGTATCAGCATTGCAAAAGGGGGAAGTACATGCCATAAATTCTGCAGGGTGCCCAAAATTTTGCAGACGCCATTTTTTTTGTTTTCTCTAATTTTGAAAGTGTAAATGATGGAAATAAAATCTAACTTTTTTTGACATGTTATAAGAATGTCTAATCTGTAATTTGATGCCTTTTAGAGATTTTTCCACGTCTTTCTTGTCAGAACTTCCGATCGTGTGTACGCGGCATAAGAGAAGAAAAATAAATCATAGGGAAACTGCACCTTATATTGATTGTCAGTGTGAAGAATGCCCCCTGACAGTGGTGGTCAGAATGCCCTCCTTACACACCTTTTAATGTCATGTCGCTGGCTCTGCCAAATGGCATTAGACCCGGAACTTTACAAGCACCATCAGATAAGAGGTCAGTCATCCACAGCTAACAGAACACCTTGCAATTTCTGGAGAAACTCTGGGGTTTCTATGGAACCCTGGTTGCGGATGGCTGGTCTAGGCAAACAGCAGTGTTGACCACTCCCAAATCCATTCACATGTCTTACTTTCTAGCTATAAACTTTTAGAGGACATGTCCTACCTGTCGCTGTGTATCCTACAACTGTAAGGCCTTGTACACACGGTCGAACATGTCTGTTGAAACTGGTCCGCGGGCCAGTTTCCGCAGATATGTCCGACCGTGTGTACGGCCTAGCGGACAGGTTTCCAGCGGACAAAAGTTTCTTAGCAAGCTAAGAAACTTGTCCGCTGGAAACATGTCCGTCGGACATGTCCGATGGTTAGTACACCTAATCGGACATGTCCGCTGGTTATGACGTGTAACCAGCGTCCCGAAATCCCGCGCATGCGTCGAATTGATTCGACGCATGCATGGAAGCATTGCACTTCCGTGTTTGAGAACGTCAGTGTCTTCTACGTCACCGCGTTCTCTGTCCGCGGGGATTTTGGTCGACACACATGTACACACATCAGACCAAAAGCTCCCAGGAGACATGTCCGAAGAAAACGGTCCACCGACCGTTTTCACCGGACATGTCTCCTCGTGTGTACGGGGCCTAAGTATTGGACACCAACAGCATCTATAGCATCACACGAGAGTTCGGAATTGTCACCTGCCAGATAACATTTTCAAAATTTTCTTTTACAGTCTGGATCTGTCTGAATATTGTATGCTAGGTACAGGGTCACTATACCCATGTCATTGGCAGACTATGGCTGCCCTGTAGGGTAAATGTAACAGCGTTCTTTGAACACATCATATAATAAAGTGTAGTGGAGCCTAAATACAGCACAGATAAAATATTGTTTACTCTTTGTAAAGCAGAGATAAGATGGGAACGCCTCTACATGTTATAACGCCTTACCCACTCGCCATATAGGATATGATTTTCTCTATCACTTACTTTTCTCTATCTTCAGAAAAATGTTTGATTCATCTTTCAGCTCAGCGAAGAGGGAGACTTCCCCGTATTTTTGCTCTGCCCATTGTAAAAGTTCCTCACTCGCATTGAAAGGCAAAACATGGGATTTGGAGTAGAAAAGAACCGATTCGGAGCGCTAACATAATAGAAAAAAAAAGTAACATTTGACTTCTATTAGTTAACATGGAAATGTACAATGTGGAAAGTTACTGTGTGATAACAATCTGTTTTTATGAGCAGCTATAGTCTATTAAACAGGAGGCACTCTCGGATAATTATATATTTGCAGTGGGTTGGGATTGTTTGAGTTTATGTCCAAGCTGACCAAGAGACAGCCTGTCTGACCAGCTTCTTAAAGTGTGGTAACTCTTGTCTACCGACCAACAGCTAACTGATCAAAACTTCTCCAAAAACTGATTAAATATTAATTCTAGTCCTGTTATTCCTATTGGTTGTTTGTTAAAATAAAGCTCCAGGCTAACTGCTAAATGCAATTAAATGCATAGGGCTAGATTCAGATAGCCCGGCGTATTTTTCTGCTGGCATAACCTATCTCAGATACGTTACGCCGCCATAACTTAGGGCGCAAGTTCCGTATTCATAAAGAACTTGTGCCATAAGTTACGGCGGCGTTGCGTATGAGGTCCGGCGTAAGCCCGCCTAATTCAAATGTGGATGATGTGGGCGTGTTTTATTCAAATTTAGTGTGACCCCACGTATTTGAAGTTTTTTTACGAAAGGCGCATGCGGCGTTCGGCGTTCGCATGCTCGAAATTACGCCGCAAATCGTCAATGCTTTAGACGTGAACGTAACTTAAGTACAGCCCTATTCGCGAACGACTTACGCAAACAACGTAAAATTTTCAAAATTCGACGCGGGAACGACGTCCATACTTAACATTGGCTATGCCTCATATAGCAGGAGCAACGTTACGCCGGAAAAAGCCTTATGCAAACGACGTAAAAAAAATCTGCCGGGCACACGTACGTTTCTGAATCGGCGTATCCAGCTCATTTGCATATTCTACGCCGAAATCGACGGAAGCGCCACCTAGCGGCCAGCGTAAATATGCAACTAAGATACGACAGCTTAAGAGACTTACGCCAGTCGGATCTTAGCCTAATTTCGGCGTATCTTGCTTTCTGAATACAGAAAGAAGATACGCCGGCGCAGCTTTGAATTTACGCAGCGTATCAATAGATACGCCAACGTAAATTCTTTCTGAATCTAGCCCATACTGTTTATGCAAATTGTTTTATCTGCTGCAGGTTTTTCAAAGGGGTTGCATGCCAGTCCTGAGTTCTACATACATCTGTCGCACTGTACCACCAGGCAGTGTCATCTTAATAGCATCATGGTCCCCTGGGCAAAGTAATTCGCTGGGGCCTCTACCAGTCTGCATCAGTACCCCCTTACATCATGTTTCCCTATCACTGTGCCCATATTCATCAGTTTCCCCCATCACAGTGTCCCCATACATCAGAGTTGTGCCCTCCTTTGTACTCACAGATCACAAATGCTGTTCCCACCTACAATGAAGGCAGCTCTTTCTTCCTCTGTCACGTGCTGAGAATGAGGTGAGTTCTCAGTCTCAGTGCCTGCTTTCTTCCGCCCCCTACAGGATGAGGAGAAAGCTGAATCCTCTCTCAAGCAGAAGCCAGCCGCTGCTCCTTCTGACAGGAGTGACATTGCAGCTACTCCTGTCAAAGTAAAATGGTCCGGGTAGCCAAAAGCCAGTGCATTCACCCAACACAGCACCCGCCCCCCCCCACCTTTTCCATGCTCTGATAATGGGCCCCCTATGCAGCTGGGGCCCCTGGGCAGTGCCCAAGTGTGCCCATTCATTAAGACAGCCCTGCCACCAGGTAGATCACTACTTCGGGTTTACTATGTTCTGGCTCTCTGCTAAATGGTGATTAACGGGATTGAGGTAGATTGGTGATTTAAGAAGCTCAGCTCTCAAGCCTGGCTGTGTAAATCTCAGGATTGGGTGAACAGAATTACACATTTTTTGACAGCTAAAAAAGTTCTATTGCATGTATTTCAACTGAATTCATCTGTTTGCTTGGAGTTCAGTTTTAAGCATTGAGAAAGATTCTTTCCCAAGGAAACCATTGCTCTGGCATCACCTCAACTACCTTTGTGGTGAGTAAACGCCAATGGGATTGTGTGACAAATGGCGTTATTATATTAGAATGGAAAGGGATACAGGCAGTCACCTAGTTACAAACATCCGACTTACAAACGACTCCTACTACCAAACAGGGGGAGACAACAGGAAGTGAGAGGAAACCTACCTCTAGGAATGGAAATTCACTCCTATAAGAGTTATTATGGCAAAAACGGTGTCTCCCCCGAAGCTTTATCACCAAGGCTTGTTTCCACAACAACCCAAAATTTTCAAAATCATTGGGACAAAACGTGGGGTGAAATTTTCTGAACAAGGACATAGACAGCAAAACAAACATTAACATTTTTTTTAAGCTTTTTGGATAGCATAGAGAAGGAGTAACATGCTCCTTCCCTATGCTATCCAAAAAGCTTAAAACATTTTTTTTTTGGCTGGAGCTACACTTAATAAATTTACCTGTTCCGACTTACAAATTCAACTTAAAGCGGAGTTCCGGCCACAATTTCACTTTTTAAATATGAAAACCCCTGTAATACACAAGCTTAATGTATTCTAGTAAAGTTAGTCTGTAAACTAAGGTCTGTTTTGTTAGGTTGTTACAGCATTTAGACACTTTATAAAATAGAAATTGACTGGGGCCATCTTAAGTGTGGGCATCATGAAGCCAGACTGTAGGACTTCCTGGATTTCAGCCTTGCAGATCTCGCACATGCTCAGTGCTGCACAAGCAGTGTCAGATCAGGTTTCAGCACCTGTGCTGTCCAAGTCACATGATTCTTTGAGACTGGGGAATGCACAGACTCCTGGAAAGTTACACCCACTACATTCCCAGGAGTCTGTGCGGTGTAGGTTAGGAAGCATTAAGCACCTAGGTGCAGGAAGAGGGAAGATTAACTATTCTGCCTAGCAACAACACTTTGAAGGCATCTAAAAGAAAAAAAAAAAATCGTAAAGGACTAATGACATTTTTTTAAAACTACTGATGTAATGTTATATTTATGGGTGGAACTCCACTTTAAGAACAAACCTACAGACCCGATCTTGTTTGGGACCGCCTGTATATGTTTTTACAATTGCATGATATATTTTTATTCTTATGATTTGTAATATAAACACCTTTGATAATGCTTACTTACATGAACTGTAACTGAAAAACCTTTGGCAGTGACCGAAAGAAACAAAGTAGCATTGGCATTGACAATGAGAACAGGGGGTTTCTCTGAGGCTTGTATGTCTGATTCTTCCCTTGAGATTTCCAAATTCAGAGCCTTGGATGAAAGATAGAAAAATGTTGTTATTGGTATTATTAGCAAATGTGTGCCTTTCTTATGGTAACACCACTGCTCCTCTATCGATGCAATATAGTAAACAAGCGTTGTTGTCACCCTAGGACAGAAAGTGTGTTACAGGCAGCATCAACATATCTAAGGGCTGGTAAGCTGTAATATATTATATTACATTTTTGTTTTTGATTTAAATACACTTTAATATAGACTGAAAGGGCCAGATCCACAAAAACGGGCGTATATTTAGGCGGGCGTAGCGCATCTCATATGCGCTATGCCGCCGTAAATCAGAGTGGCTCCTAGGGTATCCACAAAGAACTTGCTCCCATATGTGGGCCGGCGTAACGTAAATCTGCCGGTGTAAGCCCGCGTAATTTAAAGTAGGCTTGGAGTGGGCGTGTTGTATGGTAATCTGGTATGACCCCACGTAATTGATGCTTTTTACAAACGGCGCATGCGCTGTCCGAGGACATATCCCAGTGCGCATGCGCGAAATCACGTCGCAAATAGTCAATGCTTTCGGCGTGAACGCAACTTACGCAAAGCCCTATTCGCGAACGATTTATGCAAACGACGGAAAATTTGACGCTCCCGACGTCCATACCTAACATTGCGTACACCTCATAGAGGCAGGGGTAACGTTACACCAAAAAAAGCCTTATGTGAACGACGTAAAAAAATGCGCCAGGCGGACGTACGTTTGAGAATCGACGTATCTAGCTAATTTTGCATACTCTACGCGGAAATCAACGGAAGCGCCACCTAGTGGCCAGCGTAAATATATACCTAAGATCCGACGGCGTACTAAGTCGTACGTCAGTCGGATCTAGCCCACATTCAGGCGTATCTTGTTTTGTGGATACAAAACAAAGATACGACGGCGCATCGTAGAACTTACGCGGCGTATCAATAGATACGCCGCCGTAAGTTCTTTGTGGATCTGGCCCAATGTTTTTTTGAGCTCCAGGTGAATAAATACATATTGGTATACATCACTGCCCAATCAGAAAATATTTTATAGGCATGTATATGGTCAGGTGTTATTTTAAAGGGGGTGATTCTATTCTATACCCAATATATATATATATATATATATATATATATATATATATATATACACACCGTGTTTCCCCGAAAGTAAGCCCTACCCTGAAAGTAAGCCCTAGCGTGATTATCGGGGCGGGCTGCAATATAAGCCCTACCCCGAAAGTAAGCCCTAGTCAAAGTTCATTAAAAATCTATTTTTTCAAACCTATACATTGCTGCAGTGTTTCCGTTTATTACTGTGTTAAAAAATATGGTATCGTTATGTTTAAAGCCACTGCTGATCCGTCCTCTTCTCGCGTCGTCTGCATCCCGTCGCTCTTTACTGTAAGCAGCGGGCCGGCTCTTCTCATTCCTCCTCTCCTCCCCCCTGACACCTTCAGCCCATCCCTTCTTACTGCATGGAGCGAGTCGATGACAGGTGACCTTGGCTATTCTCTCTCATTCTCTCCTCCCGCCAATCATCTTCAGCCCGTTCCTCCTCAGCGCGCTGACGTCAGCGGAATCTCTTCTCTCTTACCCTCTTCTCCCGGATGGCGAAAGAAGAGCAAGTGAATACCGGTACACCAGAGAGCTGTATACCATACGGTAAAAGGTATTTTCTATGGTACTGTACCTTATACAGTGCCAAGATGTCTTTCTCAAAATACCCTAATATCTCCTGACCTGACAGTTGGGGGGGGGGGGGGGTGACAGGGGGACACAGAATCTTTGTAAAATTTGTACATTCCATAAATAAATAAGCCCTACCCCGAAAGTAAGCCCTAGTGTGTTTTTTGTGGACAAAATTAATATAAGACCCGGTCTTACTTTCGGGGAAACACGGTACATATATATATATATATATATATATATATATATATATATATATATATATATATATATATATATATATATATATTTATTATTATTATTATTATTATTATTATTATTAACCACCCACCTACCGGCCCTACTGAGCTAAACTGAAGTAATCCCTCCACCCTAGCTGCTTACCTATCTCTGTTACACAGCCTGAATAACAAAATTTGAAGTCCCCATTGACTAGCATAGGGTTGAATGTTGAGACCAGAGATCCTTGGTATATGGCTCCATTTAAGTTACTGTAGGTCAGCATTAGGGCAGTTTTGCTTAGGGGGGCTGGGGAGGGGTAGCGCTAGAGTTTTACTTTAAAGTAAAATTAAATGATGTTGGGAAAAAATGGCATTAAATTAATTCCAGGCGTACGTCTCTGCTTCAATCGTTTATCCTCACTCAGGCCTCCTGCAGTGTAGCTAAAACATTTGTTTTTAGTTAAGATTAAAATGCAAAAATGTGAAGATAAAAAAAGCTGTAGCGTACAGGATTGTTTGACAGTGGTGAAAGTTAAACAAGAGAAATTCTTGAGGAAAAAAAAAACAGTCCTTTAAATCGAATGACGGTAGCGGCGAGTTTACCACCCCTTACAAAGAAGGGCGTTTTGTCACCACGCTGACCCAGCGAACTAGATCCTCTATCGACACAATGTCGCCCTGGATGATGCCGCCTGGTGATTCGGCTCACTTTCTATTTTTACCCCGTGAATTTTCAGACATTGTTTCACGTGAACTGAATTAAGACGGTAACTTAAAGTCCATTTCCAGTAATTCTTCTGCAGGCCAAGAATGGTGCTTCCCCTCCCACCCAGCATACTGTACCCCGTGCACTATGTACACAAAAAGCACACATCAATAAAAATACAATGACACAAGACAGGATGGCCTAAAGATTGACTCCACTTTTACACCCTTTTTGGCTAAGTTAATAATCTGAGCTAGGACTGCAAAGTAATCAACTTTATAAAAGATTCTCTGTCTGTATTGCTATGGTATGCTTATACAGATCTTGAAAGTGAAAAAAAAATTCTTACAAAAGAAAATTCCTAATAATTATCTCAAACACACTTTCTTCAAGAGTTAAGACCTTCAGAGTTTGAAACTTCCGAGTGTATGGGATACTTGTTCTACTTGACACTGGTTCCACCTGCTAACCCACCACAGAGCTGGTACTATGTATATGAAGTTGGGGTTATATAATGACTGAGGCCTCGTACACACGACCGGGGAACTCGTCGTAAATGAAACATAGTTTTCCTCAACGAGTTACTTGTCAGGCTTGTCGAGAATCTTGACAAGCTTTCTTTGCGTACACACTGTCAAGACAAAATCTCGCCGTCTCAAACGCTGTGACGTACAACGCGTATGGCGGCACTATAAAGGGGAAGTTCGATTCTACTGGCACAACCCTTGGGGCTGCTTTTGCTAATCTCATGTTACTGCGTGTTAAGTAAAAGTTTGGTAAGAGACGATTTGCGCTTTTCAGTCTGTTACAGCGTGACAAATGTGCTATCTCCATTACGAACGCTACTTTTATCAAAGGTGCGCTTCCGTCTTATACTTTATTCTGAGCATGCGTGGGTGTCTAAGCATACACACGAACGTGTTTCTCGTCGTAAACCAGCCCGACGAGAAACACGACGAGGAAATTGAGACTCCCGACGAGGAAAAAGAGAACTTGTTCTCTTTTTTTTCTCGTCGAGTTCCACAACAGTTTTCACAACAAAAGCTCTGCCAGCAACATAGGTGTGCGCAGCCTACTACATTAGGGTGTGCACCCCAAAGCTCAAACATATATATAGCAGTAGGGTAATGGACGTGTCAGTAGAAAAGTGGATGGTGTCAGTGGGCAGAGACTGTTGTCAGTTTATTTTTGTTATTTTTTTATTACTTTACAATTTTATTATTGTTACAATATTTTTTTACAATCATTTTTTATCATTATCTTTTACAATTTTTTCGGAGCACTGTTGGGGGGCTTTTGTGAGATATCAGGGACCTAAACAGACCCCTGATGACTTTTGAGACAGAGAAAGGGGCTGAGGACAGATTTCCGAGTCCCTTTCTCTACAGCCAAGCAGCAGGGGGAATCTGTTCAGCACAGGGTGATTAGGGTGTGCCTGGGCACACTTGGCACACCCTGTGCGCACACCTATGGCCAGCAAGTTCCTTGATGGATTCTGTCTAGGAAAACGGTCGTGTGTACAAGGCCTTACATTGCAGTTTCTAGTACTTGGACCTAGCATTATATGTGTGTACAGGGATCCTGGGCTGAGAAGACAGAGGTTCATATTATACATTTATTGCCCTAAGAGGTAGGGATTTGGCCCCCAGGACTGGCCCTAAGACCATGGCTAACACTATCCAATTTACTGAAACCTGAGGCCAGCAACATGCAGTTCAATCAACATTGTACTAACTTGCAAGCCCCCTAAGTGATGGCAATAAATTTGAGAGAAAAAAAACTAAACAATTAAGTCTTAAAGAGTAGTTAAACCCACTAGAAAAAAAGCACCACCTGCAAGACAAAGGCATAATGAGCTAGTATGCATAGCATACTAGCTCATTATGTAATACTCACCTCAGATCGAAGCCCCCACAGCCATCCTCGTTCACCGCTCGGGCAGCCTACATCTCTCCCGGCTATTACTTCTGGCTATTGCGGCTTCGGCGTTGTGATTGGCTGGAGCCGCGATGACGTCACTCGTCATCGCGTGGGAGCCGCCAGTCATGGCACGACCTCCATGCTAAAGTGCGTCTGCGCCGTTGTCTACGGCGCATGTGCCGCAGACATCGGCGCCCGGGATTTTTGTAAATATCTCCTAAACGGTGTAGGTCTAGGAGATATTTCTTGCACTTACAGGTAAGCCTTAATCTAGGCTTACCTGTAGGTTAAAGTGGTTGTAAAGGGCTTACAACCACGTTAAGTATTTGAGAGCACACAGACATAATACTGTATATTACCCTTTTTTTTCTTTTGCTAAAATAAAAACAATTTAGTTGCATTAAGTAGATACCAACATGTAAAACCTAATATGTGCGTGAAATTGTGACAAACTTTTGTACCCAAATAGGCAACAGTTTGGAACTAACTGCATAATGACCCTGGAATTCTTATTCTCATTCTTATTCTCATCATTTGCAAAAATAGTAAATATGTGTGATGGAATCGTTTTCAAATAAAGGCACACCTGAAGCATACATGCTTTTCAAAATAAATTTACTATATACAATTTAAGTTTATTTTTTTAATAAAATATGTGTTTGATAAACTGTTGCACTAATCACTTGACATAAAAAATTGCAACTGCCAACACTGGGGCGGCACGACTTTGAGGGCGACTTGGCAAGGCGTCCTGAAGACGACTTCAGAGGCGACTTGCAAAATGACTTCTGTATAGAAGTCAATGCAAGTCGCCCCGAGTCGCCCCCAAAGTCGTACAAGAACCTTTTTCTAACGGTTCTATTGAATAGAATGGAACGCGACTTGTCAGGCGGCTGAGTCGCCTGACGAGTCACCCCAGTGGGAACCGGCTCTTAGGGTCGCTGTGTTCAAAAACAATGCAATTTTTGGGTTTTATCTTCAGGCCTAAATGTGCATTTAACATGTGTGTAAAAAGCATTTTGCAAAAACAGCTCTGGCAGCAAAAGGGTTAACATTAAAAAACAAAACAAATAGTTTTGAGGAAGACTTACATGTAGATCCCTGGAATGAAGAACATTGAGTATATACACTCCCTGATTTGTAACTTTTGCCTCGCAGCCCTTTAAGACGAGAGGACGCTGGGCAAGTGCGGAGATCTCATTTTTGTCAGCTACGGGTTTCATTTGACACCGTTCAGGAACTGGATCTGGAACAGAAAGAATTGAAATAAGACTCAGTGTTAGAACAAACCAGTGGCAGCCCCCCTAATTCATGTGTCCAGTCCCATAATCTACATGCAGGGCGCCGGACGCATGGATTCCAATGTTTTTTTTTTTATTAGCACATGGTTAGAGCCTGAGACTCTAATTGACTTAAAAAAAGAGTGGGCTTGGGGCGCAGAGCACTGTGCCTTGATCCCACCCAGTTGTGGCACAATAGCAAAATAATATTCGCTATTGACTTCCTTATTCTCCTCCCGGCAAATCAGGAAGTGGGTCCTGAGACCCATCACCCTATTGGTCGAGAGGAGAAGCGATCCTGTTGGCTGCCGAGGAGGAGGGAGGAAGGAGACGAAGAGGAAACCACCGCCCAGAGGAAGCGCTGCCCATGACCAAGATGGGGTAAATGCGGGGCTGGTGACCGACTGACCGGGGGGCAACAAACCATTAGTTACCATGGGTCCTGAGTCTCAAGGAGAGTTACACGCTTTGATGGCTTGTTGATGTATTCTTTCGTCCCTGGAAAAGTCTTAGATATTCAATATTCCCTGCCTAACACTTCAGGAACATGCAATATTAACCAGTTCAGCTCTCAGGCCCCATACACACGACCGAGTTTCTCGGCAGAATTCAGCCAGAAACTCGGTCGGAGCTGGATTCTGCCTAGAAACTCGGTCGTGTGTACACTTTTCAGCGAGGAAACCGACGAGGAACTCGTCGGGCCGAAAAGAGAACATGTTCTCTATTTCCTCGTTGTTCGGCACGTCGAGTTCCTCGGACGTGTGTACGGGGCCTCACACCTCTATGGACCCTATCCCTTATGGACTAGAATAATTTTTATATTTTCAATATGGGCCCATTGATTTGACAACAATGTTGTCATTGCTTAAGATGACAAAGTAACACAAATAAAAAAAAATTGGGGGGGGGGGGGGGGGTGCACAAGGCTTTTTTGGTGATATTATCTTGGTAAACTTTTTTATTTGCTATGCAATCTATAGACAAAATGTGTAACAAAGCCAAAACAATTTCACTTTGACTAGTGTTAAGTGTTTTAGTGTTAGTAATTAGTGTAATGCCCTGTACACACAATCGGATATCTGATGGAATCTAAACCGATGGATTTTTTCATCAGATATCCGATGAAGCTGACTTTCATCAGTCTTGCTTACACACCATCAGTTAAAAAAACGATCGTGTCAGAACGCGGTGACGTAAAACACTACGACGTGCAGAGAAAAATGAAGTTCAATGCTTCCGAGCATGCGTCGACTTGATTCTGAGCATGTGTGGATTTTTAACCGATGGACGTGCCCACAGACGATCGTTTTCTTCTATCGTTTTTTTAACCATCAGATAATTTTAAAACAAGTCCTACGTTTTTTCACCGATAGATAAAAAACCGATGGGGTCCACACACGATCGGTTCGTCTGATGAAAACCATCAGACCGTTTTCATCAGACGAACCGATCGTGTGTGCGCGGCATGACTGTGGACACTTCTTTCTATAGCTTGAAATTACACTAAAATTATGATTCTGGTACAAAGCATGGCAAAGTTATTGTATTTACAAATGATATACAGGTTTTACTTTTAGTCTTTATTTATTTTTTTAATACTACACAAAAAGTTAATAAGCAAAATAACGGAAAATGGTTACAAAATAGAAATAAATACAGTGGAAAAATAACAGCTAAAGGGGAAAGGTAAGAAAGGAGATAAATAACGAATGGTTAACCAGCATCCATTTCGCATAAGTGTGAACGCGGGAAAAAGTCTTAGGGCCAGATCCACAAAAGAATTACACCAGCGTATCTATTGATACGCCGCGTAATTTCAAAGTTCCCGCGTCGTATCTTTGTTTTGTATCCACAAAACAAGATACTACGGCATCTGGGATCGATCCGACAGACGTACGTCTTAGTACGCCATCGGATCTTAGGTGCATTTTTCCGGCGGCCGCTAGGTGGCGTTTCTGTCGAATTCCGCGTCAAGTATGCAAATTAGCTAGTTACAGTGATCCACGAACGTACGTCCAGCCGGCGCATTTTTTTACCTCATTTGCGTTCGGCTTTTTCCGGTGTATAGTTACCCCTGCTATATGGTGGCATACTCAATGTTAAGTATGGCCGTCGTTCCCGCCTCGCATTTTGAATTTTTTACGTTGTTTGCGTACGTCGTTCGCGAATAGGGATTTTTAGTTAGAATGACGTCACTGTCGTAAGCATTGGATTGTTCCGGTTTAATTTCGAGCATGCGCACTGGGATACCCCCACGGACACCGCATGCGCCGTTAAAAAAAAACGTTGTTTACGTCAGGTCACGACGTATTTACATAAAACACACCCCCATCACATCCATTTGAATTCAGCGCCCTTATGCCGCCAAAGATACACTACGCCGCCGTAACTTACGGCGCAAATTCGTTGAGGATTCAGAAAAAAAAGTAAGTTACGGCGGCGTAGTGTATCTTGGATACGCTACACCTGGCGGTAATATGCACCGCTGTACGTGGATCTGCCCCATAGTTTTTATTTATTTTTTATTTCAATTTTTTTAATATAGGTAAATCACAGTTCACCCCCTGACAATACAAGCAAATACAATATACAGCGCTTAGACACTGCCCTGATGGGTCAGTATTTGGCGCATTATAAATCTATTAAATCAATCAATCAATCAATCAATGATGTTGCTACAATATGTTTCTGATTGAAACTTCTAACTAGTGCTGAGAATTTTTTTCTGAAATAATTTTTTCATGTTCTACATTTGAATTTTTTTTTAAAGAGATTTTTGCAACAAACCATTACAAGACTATTATTTTTATATGTGTCTAACAATACATTTTCTAAGCAGAAAGTAATTTTAATGCAATATTGATGTTTGCTAAATCCCTTGTAATGGTTTATTGGTTAAATGGTCGCAAAATATTAAACTTTTTTTCTTTTAACTAATTTAAAAAAGAAAATATGTATGCTCTAGTCTACAAAATAATTAATCAAATTGTGAGAAACGTGGTTAACGAGCGCTTTGCAATACAAGCACTGTATTTTTTTTTAAAAACTCGCAAAACAAGCAGGATTCGGACCCTCCGCGCGGTTACGGCATGGCTGTCGGCCCGGCACACTATGACACGGACATAGAGCCCGGTCATATGTGTGCTAGCTGGAGCGTATAGCTCACGGCCACCCCTGGAGCAACGGGGAATGTCGTGGACGGCCCAGCTCGTAGCTAAAAGGCCGGCACACGCTCGATGGCCGAACTACAAGGGACTACAAGGATCGAGGATACAGCCTGTCACCCAGTCGGCAGTTGATTGTAGATCTCAGGATCCAAAAATGCAGAAAAACAAAAAAGAAAAAGCAAGAAAATTGCAAAAAAATCCCCAGGCCACATGGGCCCATAGAAGCCATGTCATTCTCCTGTGCTAGGCAGAAAAAACTGAGGCTGCAGATGCAGAGAGAAGAGGATGTATGCGGGGGAACCGCCCCCTGGGAGGTACTGTACTGTGTGATGTGTTTTAACACTTAACATGCTGTTTTTCTGCCTGGTCAATCTCCTAGAAGGAGATAATACCCTATGGTCAAGATGCTGCTGTGTCCGTCCATGAACGGAAGAGAAATAAAAAATTAAAGGGACAGTGTTAAAATATAAAATAAAATAAAATAAACAAGAAAAAAATTAAAGCGTCCCTTTACTCTGAGCTCGCGCGCAGAAGTGAACGCATACGTAAGGCGCTTTGGTCAGCTGATCCGGTTACTTCCTGACATGTCAATGGATTTTACAACTTTATCTAGAGAGAGGCTTGGAATGCAAGCCATGGCGCCATTTTGTTCAAACCAGAAAGTGCAATGTCCACATGTAGGAAGCATCACTTATGATCACAGGTTGGTAATTTTACTATTGGGCCTCATAAGATATATAAACGCGGTGACTACAGCAAGCTCATACCCCAGATGATGTCTCTTTAGACAAAACGTGCGCTCTGCAGATGTCATTGCATCAGCCACAAATTTCAATTTCAAGCACATTATCCACTTTCTAAATGTGAGTGTTTCCAATTTTCTTTTAATAAATTTTACCTCTATATGGAATTACACTATGTGGAGTATTTTCTTTTTTGGTCATGCTATTTTGAACACTTGAGAGCATCTGGTCTGACAAGTTGGCTGCTTCTGAAGACCGCTTCTTGGTGACATCTCTTGACAAATTGGATTGACTTACAACATGATCTGGAACCCAGATGTGGAGGTCCCATATATGCCCATTTGAGTCCTCTCACTCCGGTAAGCCTCCTCACTAGCCGACGATGATTCTATTGTCTGTGTCCTCACCTCAACATTGATGTCACATGGAATCCCACTTCTAGTTACACAATTTGTTTTCACTATTTATTTAAAGACTGCTATGTTTATGTTTTAAACATATGATGGCACATGGACTTCAGTTTGGGTTCGAATTTTACATCTCATTTTCATTATTATTAGTTTTTGTGGTCATTGTGTACCTTAGTTTGTATACATATGTATTTCCATGTTTTGAGCGCTGCATCCAATTTCACTTTTTAGGCATACGTAAGTCGTGCCCGCATATTTAAACAGTGTTCAAACCACACATGCGGTATCGCCGGAATCGTTAGAGCGAGAGCAATAATTCTAGCACAAGACCTCCTCTGTAACTTTACACAGGTAACCTGTAAAAAAATGGTCGTTTATGGAGATTTTGAAATTCCATAGGCTGTCACCATTCCACGAGTGTGCGCATTGTTAAAGCATGACATGTTAGATATATATTTACTCAGCGTAAAATCATCTTTCCCATTATACAAACAAATTGGGCTAACTTTACTGTTGTTATTTTAATTCATTAAAGTGTATTTTATTCTCTAGGGTCTCCGTAAAAAAAATAATAATAAAAAAAAAAAAAAATATATATATATATATATATATATATATATACAGTGAGGAAAATAAGTATTTGAACACCCTGCTATTTTGCAAGTTCTCCCACTTGGAAATCATGGAGGGGTCTGAAATTGTCATCGTAGGTGCATGTCCACTGTGAGAGACATAATCCAAAAAAAAAATTCCAGAAATCACAATTTATGATTTTTTAACTATTTATTTGTATGATACAGCTGCAAATAAGTATTTGAACACCTGTCTATCAGCTAGAATTCTGTCCCTCAAAGACCTGTTAGTCTGCCTTTAAAATGTCCACCTCCACTCCATTTATTATCCTAAATTAGATGCACCTGTTTGAGGTCATTAGCTGCATAAAGACACCTGTCCACCCCATACAATCAGTAAGAATCCAACTACTAACATGGCCAAGACCAAAGAGCTGTCCAAAGACACTAGAGACAAAATTGTACACCTCCACAAGGCTGGAAAGGGCTACGGGGAAATTGCCAAGCAGCTTGGTGAAAAAAGGTCCACTGTTGGAGCAATCATTAGAAAATGGAAGAAGCTAAACATGACTGTCAATCTCCCTCGGACTGGGGCTCCATGCAAAATCTCACCTCGTGGGGTCTCAATGATCCTAAGAAAGGTGAGAAATCAGCCCAGGACTACACGGGAGGAGCTGGTCAATGACCTGAAAAGAGCTGGGACCACCGTTTCCAAGGTTACTGTTGGTAATACACTAAGACGTCATGGTTTGAAATCATGCATGGCACGGAAGGTTCCCCTGCTTAAACCAGCACATGTCAAGGCCCGTCTTAAGTTTGCCAATGACCATTTGGATGATCCAGAGGAGTCATGGGAGAAAGTCATGTGGTCAGATGAGACCAAAATAGAACTTTTTGGTCATAATTCCACTAACCGTGTTTGGAGGAAGAAGAATGATGAGTACCATCCCAAGAACACCATCCCTACTGTGAAGCATGGGGGTGGTAGCATCATGCTTTGGGGGTGTTTTTCTGCACATGGGACAGGGCGACTGCACTGTATTAAAGAGAGGATGACCGGGGCCATGTATTGCGAGATTTTGGGCAACAACCTCCTTCCCTCAGTTAGAGCTTTGAAGATGGGTCGAGGCTGGGTCTTCCAACATGACAAGGACCCGAAGCACACAGCCAGGATAACCAAGGAGTGGCTCTGTAAGAAGCATATCAAGGTTCTGGCGTGGCCTAGCCAGTCTCCAGACCTAAACCCAATAGAGAATCTTTGGAGGGAGCTCAAACTCCGTGTTTCTCAGCGACAGCCCAGAAACCTGACTGATCTAGAGAAGATCTGTGTGGAGGAGTGGGCCAAAATCCCTTCTCCAGTGTGTGCAAACCTGGTGAAAAACTACAAGAAAGGTTTGACCTCTGTAATTGCAAACAAAGGCTACTGTACCAAATATTAACATTGATTTTCTCAGGTGTTCAAATACTTATTTGCAGCTGTATCATACAAATAAATAGTTAAAAAAATCATACATTGTGATTTCTGGATTTTTTTTTTGATTATGTCTCTCACAGTGGACATGCACCTACGATAACAATTTCAGACCCCTCCATCATTTCCAAGTGGGAGAACTTGCAAAATAGCAGGGTGTTCAAATACTTATTTTCCTCACTGTATATAAATATTTGGGGGTTCTAAGTAATTTTCTAGTAAAAAATACAGATTCTTACTTGTAAACAACAAATGTCAGAAAAAGGCCTGGTCTTAACGTGGCATCCTAGCAGGAGCAGGCACCGCCGCTTCCTTAACAACCAGTGACATCACTGGCCCCATACACTTACATGGCTGGGAATGCCTGGAAAAGGTCACCAGAACTCCTCATTGGGAGATTTCCCCTCTATTACTTTCTGGGGACAACCCAAAATTTGGGATTTTCTTTTAGTTTCACTTTCATTGGTAATGGTGAACAGGACAAACAAAGAGGGTGAATCTCCTTAACCTGTTCCCGTCCATGCTATAGCCGAATGATGGCTACAGCGCGGACCTACATTGCCAGGAGGCCATCAATGACAGCCAATGACAGCTAAACACGTGATGTAAACAGAAGATCGGTAATCTTTTTTTTTTTTTTTCTCTTCACACTAACAGCGTGAGGAGAAAAAATAGGCAATCACTGGCTTCGGTGAAAGGGACATCGGTCCCAAAGAGAAGGGGCACAGCTACCTCAACTGTGCCCACCAGTGCCACCTGTCAATGCCACCTATCAATGCCCACCAGTGCCACCAATCAATACCCACCAGTGGTGCCAATCAGTGCCTTATCAGTGCCACCTAGCAGTGCTGCCTATTACTGCCACCCATCAGTGCCCATCACTGCCACCTATCAGTGCCCTTCAGTGCCACCTATCAGTGTCACCTCTCTGTGCCCACCAGTGCCACCTCATCAGTGCCACCGATCAGTGCCCATCAGTGCCGCCTTATCGGTGCCTATCAGTGCCTATCAGTGCAGCCTCATCAGCGTACATCAATGAAGGAGAAATATTACCTGTTTGCAAAATTTAGTTTTTTTTCCTCAAAATTTTCAGTATTTTTAAAAAAAATTAACAAAAAATCTAAAACCCAGTGGTGATCAAATACCACCAAAAGAACGCTATATTTGTGAGAAAATTTCATTTGGGTACAGTGTTGCATGGTCTGAGCGGGAAGGGGGTTTAAGTGCCTAGTAAGCAAGTGGCTAATGGGGCACAGACAGCAATAAAAAATGGACAGGAGCAAAAAAAAAAGAAGTTTTGCCTTTAGTGATGAAACTTTTCCGCGCAAGGGAATTTAATAAGACACGTTGGCCATTTACTAAAATTAGAAGAGAAGCGGTTTAACGTTAAACTGCGGAGAGGGTTCTTAACTGTTATGCACGACGACTTTTCTCGGCAGGAAAAAAAACAATGTTTTTCCCTACGTGATTCCTCTCCAGCCTGACTTGCATACACACGTTCATGCAAAAAAACGTCCGACCAAAGCGCGGGACTATCAAGGGGAAGTTCCTTTCAAATGGCACCACCCTTTGGGCAGCTTTTGGGCTGCATACTTGATTCTGAGCATGCACGTTTTTTTTTCCCTCTGAAAAGCATACACACAACGGTTTTTCGGGAAACATGACGAGAAAAAAAAAATCTGGTTTCAATTTTTTTGCGGACAGTTTTTTCGGCAAGAAAACTGCTAGGGAGCATACACACGACCGGTTTTCACGACCAATAAAAAAATGGCAGTTTTCTCGTTGTGAAAACCGGTCGTGTGTACAAGGCATGCGAGCGGTAAGGATGTGGAATTCTCTTCCACAAGCAGTGGCTTCAGCAGGGAACATTGATCATTTCAAAAAACTATTAGACAGGCACCTTAACGACCACAACATAATTACTGCTTTGCTTGCTGTTTCTGAGCCTCTAATCTACTAGGATCCCCAGATACTTTTCCAACCTGGATTCACCCAGAGGGTCTCCCCCATATGCATTCATATTTTTAGTCCCCAAATGCGATACTTTACATTTATACAAATATTAAACCTCATTTGCCATGCAGTTGCCCTCCCCTTTATTTTATCA
Source organism: Rana temporaria (assembly GCF_905171775.1). Taxonomy (NCBI): domain Eukaryota; kingdom Metazoa; phylum Chordata; class Amphibia; order Anura; family Ranidae; genus Rana; species Rana temporaria. The sequence continues at coordinate 145,434,243 of NC_053497.1, read as the reverse complement.
AGGTCTTCCTGTAGTGTTTCTATATTCTGTTGTGAGATTATTGACATGCAAAGTTGCAGCAAAGTCAAATTTCCCCAAATGACTCATTCTTGTCAGGGACAAATGCAATATATATATATATATATATATATAAAAAAAAAACAATCTTCCTTTTTAATAGGTTTACATTTTTTGGCCATTTTTTCCCCCCATTAGAAAGCAATTATTCTTTACACAAACCTCCATGGTTGGACCGGTGCCACTGAGTCATAGACTGTCCCACCATGTCACTCAGCAGCAGGAGGGTCAGTCTTAGGGAGTCGGAGTTCCCCTGTGTGTCACCACGTGCTCTCCAGTCAGACACATAGTAAAAATAGCAGTCTGCCCTCTGGATGTGTGGGCAGCTTCCTGCCTTGAGGGGGTGAGGACGGACACACGGAAGCTCCACGCTGGATTAATAGAATCTTTAATTAATGAGTGGGGCTTACATCCAAGCTCTGCAGTGGGTCATAGACCTGAGCAGTCACCATTGTGCGCAGCTTCCTGCCGGCACAGAAAACAACCCTTATCTATGGAGAACAGACTGACTCTGTGGATGGCCTCTGTAGCAGCAGGATCCCTATACTGAGAATGGAACTAGACCACACTCTGAGTCAGCACACTGTATGGACACAGGCTCTTTTATTACGACAAGGCCTCAAGAAGAGATTTTATGGCTCATAGCGACCCTTTCATGTTTCTACTGCATTACCGGCTGGGACACAGCAGCGCTTCTGACCCTGTTGACACATCACCAAAATACAACCATCATGGACGTCACAACATCAATATCAGAAACACTACGGAGTCTGAACTGTTATGAAGGGAGTGACACCATAGATAGTTAATACCAGGGCTTTTTTTCTCAAACAAAAGGTGCTGGAACTCAACCACAACCCCCCGAAAACCCCTCCCCACACACACCTCACAAACAGTAGGTTGGTCCTAAAGGGGCATTAAATACCAGGATTGCATTATGTACAGAGTGCAGAGTTCAGGAGGGTTGCACACAGAGCTGTCACTTGTAAACACAGAAACCGGACTTCTGTGTTTACAAGTGATTGTGGTGAGCAGGTACCAGAGTTCCACCTGAAAAAAAAGCCCTGGTCAATACATAGTGATTCTGTGACTTGCAAGTTGTTGCTATTGACGCATTTGCTTGTGTGATACGGTATGGGTAAATAAAACTGAGAATCTGATTGGTTGCTACAGGCACTTGTTTTCTCTCCAGATATATCCGTTTATCATTTCTGACTGGGCTGCAGAGAGAATGGAAACTTGCCAAATTTGCTTTGCCGAAAGGGACCCTAATGTAAAGACCGAATCTGATGTGGGGATGGCGGGGGAGCTCTGATGAGGGAGGAGCTGATGTGGGGATGGCGGGGGAACTCTGATGTAGGGGGCGCTTCTATAGTAAGGAGTACTCTGAAAGGGACCCAGATTTAAGGGGGACTCTGAAGGTGGTCCTGATATAAGAGTGTAATCATTCATTTATAAAACTGATTTTTTTTATGGACCCATGAATATTTTGTAAATCTCCAATGTGGATCTGAAAAGTTTGGAGACCTCTGGTGTAAATCATAACAAATTAGATATACAGACAAATAATGGTGCGCTTATTCAATATTAACGCTGTTAAATTTCAATAAAACTTCAAACTAAATAAATTATGCAAATCGATATTAAAGTGCAAATATTTAAATGAATAACACGTGAATACATTAAAAAAAGTGCATTATGAAAGTCCATAAATATGCAAAACAATCCAAAAAAAATCCAAAAATTGATGGTTCAAAAAGTGAGCAAAAAATTCCTCTCACTAAAAAATAATGTTCTAAAACGTGCTTGAATTGAAAACGTAGTCACGACCTTTAAGCGAATTGGCCGCTCACCTCAAAGTAAGACCCATCCGGGTATAATCAAACGTTGTTTTTAACATAGGAAGATCCTTTGTAATCAGGAACGCCAGCTCCAATAGCACACATGCTCTCTTTAGTCAGAACGATTCCTCCAAAGGTACTCAAAATATATAGGGAGGGTTCACTGCGCAATATAATTTAAAACAATTTATTGTTTAAAAACATATGAATTTTGCACTCACACTTTCCAGATCTCTTTAAACTAGCAAAATTCCTGGATGTGAGCTCTTCGCCTCCTCACCGCAATCCCCGATGTACGAGACACCTGAGATGATGTCATCAGCTCCATCCAATGCGTTGCGTCACATGTCACGTGACTTCTTCAAAGGGATCAAATTAGATGTAACTTGTGGAAGCCTACAGTGTCATGAGACCTGTATTCTGAGTGGCTGCTATGTTAAGAATTATTTGTTGACTGCATTTTTGCTAAAATAACAAATGGTTAAAACTGCTGTCAGTTTTTTTTGTAATCTCTTAAGTAAATTTCCCTTTACTTTCTGTAGACTCAACAGGAAGTGAGAGGATGTCTCTGCAAGGTGAGGGTTACCCTCTCTTAGATAGCTGTCGGGGGAATAAGTGTTCCCTGAACTCACTAATACAAGCACTTCCTATCTGCAGATTGACAAAACTAAGCTCTTCAATTTGGCCAATGTGCTATTCATTTAGTAACAAATTGAATTTCGGGCAAATTTTTCATCTTTTGGACATTCGGATGCATCCGAATAAAAAAATAACGAATTTCAACTAATACGAAAGAAATTATAGCGAAAATAACAATTAAATTTGACATGATTTGTTATTTGTTAAAGGTCTAATGAAACAAAGAGTCAACTGAGAGTAAACTTTACAGTCCAATCAGCTGATTCATTTTGTGCTGGAGGTTGGATTACTGGCAAAGTGCATTCCTGAGAACTGAGTGAGAAGAGAGTTGTATTTTATTTGAGCAGAGGAGAAGACATATTGTCATAGTGTGTGTTAATGGATTCAATAAACAAACAACTTTACTAACCACAAACCGTTATTACGAAAATATATACATACATAAATATTGAATTATCCTATAACAAATCAATTCGTTATAACGAATATCGATACTCTACAGAAATAACAAATTATCCGAAAACAAATTAACGTAACATAACGAATATAACGGAACAAAATTATGTATTTTTACGAATGAAAGCCAAACGAAAAACAAAATTTCCCACTGTGAACAAGTCTACTGCCAATCCAATAGATGTTATAGGTACCTCTACGACCAACTGAAGGAGCACACATAGTAGACTGACTACCCTGCTACTATAGTAAGGCAGCGGCTTAGGCCCCGTACACAGAATTCAGCCAGAAACTCGATCGGAGCCGTATTCTGCCGAGAAACCCGGTCGTGTGTACACTTTTGGCCGAGGAAGCCGACGAGGATCTCGTCGGGCCAAATAGAGAACATGTTCTCTATTTCCTCGTTGTTCAATGGGAAATTTCGGCTCGCCGAGATCCTCGGCGGCTTCACAAGGAACTCGACGAGCAAAACGATGTGTTTTGCCCGTCGAGTTTCTCGGACGTGTGTACGGGGCCTCAGTGTTGCCAGCCTAAAGTAGGAAGTGTTGATACTGGAAGATAAAAAATTTGCAACAAAATTCTTAGGGAACCTACTGTATATACAGTGAGACGTGATGCCAAACATACTGACATTTTTTTATTTTGGCTTTACGCTTTAAAGCATTAATCATCGGTTAAAAAACCGATCGTGTCAGAACGTGGTGACGTAAAACACAACGACGTGCTGAAAAAAACGAAGTTCAATGCTTCCAAGCATGCGTCGACCTGATTCTGAGCATGCGTGGATTTTTAACCGATGGACGTGCCTACTAACCGATGGACGTGCCTACTAATGATCGTTTTTTTTCTATCGGTTAGGAATCCATCGGTTAAATTTAAAACAAGTTGGCTTTTTTTTAACCGATAGATAAATAACCGATGGCGCCCACACACGATCGGTTTGGACCGATGAAAATGGTCTATCAGACTGCTCTCATCGGTTTAACCGATCGTGTGTACGCGGCCTTAGTCTAATAGTGGTCACAGGAATGGGAATCTTGCACGATACCCCTGATCCAATAGTGGTCACAATAATGGGAATCTTGCAGGATACCCCTGATCCAATAGTGGTCACAATAATGGGAATCTTGTGTGATACCCATACTCTAATAGCACATGGCCCTTTTTTGTCAACACCAAGAAGATATTCTGAGCACTTTGATTTTTCATTGTTTGCAATGTATTTTATTCATGGAAAGGTGGCACAGAACACTTAAGTCCTGTACAAACGATCTGTTTGTCTGTTAAAAACAGACCGATGGACTGTTTTTATCGGACAAACCGATCATGTATGGGCCCCATCTGTCTTTTTTCCATCGGTGTAAAAAAATAGAACATGTTTTACATTTTTCCTATGGATAAAAAAACTATAGAAAATGATCGTCTGTGTGGAAGTCCATCAGAGAAAAATCCATGCATGCTCAGAATCAAGTCAACGCATGCTCGGAAGCATTGAACTTCATTTTTCTCAGCCTGTCGTAGTGTTTTACTTCACCGCGTTTTGGCACGGTCAGATTTTTGACTGATGGTGTGTAGGCAAGACTGATGAAAGTCAGCTTCATCGGTTATCCGACGAAAAAATCCATCGGATTAGATTTCATCACATATGCGATCGTGTGTACGCGGCTTTAGTCACTTTGTTGTTTTTTCATTAGTAGTGGGCTTCTAAGCTATTTAAATTTGCAATGTGTGGATTTTTTTTTTTTAACTGTAAGACTATATATTATTACTTTAAAGGTACCCTTTATAGGGTTGTGATCTTTGTGTATGTGGTTCCCCAGCCTGTAAAGTGGCTGGTACTGGGCAGTCAGGTGGTAAATACAGCTTCCTCGAGATCCTGTAACTTTTCCCTGCGTCACATAGAGGCCAGCTGGCACCACATTATGTCATTATCAGATAAAGTCTCGCTGGCGGGTGCCGGGAGAGAGGCGCTCGGTGGATCAGATAGGGAGGAAAATGTAAAAGGGAAGTTCTTTGGAAGCAAAAATAAATATAGTCTCCCCTCCCCCTGTTATGTACAGGATTCAGCGTCACGACGCGTCTCAGTGTCTCCCTAGAGCCAGGCGGCAAAACAACACCAAGAATGGCAATAGCAGCTAGGTTCAGTCAGAGACAATATCAGTACATGGGCAAAGTAAGCTAGGATGGCATAGGGTGCCAGATATTCCCATGAACATAATGAAGCAAAGAACCATGTACCCAAAGCAATAACTTGCAGCAACCAGCCCCTAATTGCATGAAACAGGGATGGTGGGAGCCCTTTATAAACCACAGCAGCTGTGCAGAGATCTCACCAATAGTCTCTGAGAGAAACTAAAGTAACTTTCCAGCACCTACAAAAAAAATTAAATATTAGTTTTGGGTGGACTGACAGTACTCACTCACTATATTGTATCTATGTAAAAGCAGCACCGTCACCCTAGGACAGGTCTACAGAAATGTTGCCTTCTCCTCTTTTCAGCAACATAGAATGTAGGAGTTTTGTAGCCCTTAGAGATAACTAGGGACAATGGGCCAGATTCACGTACCTGCGGCGCAGCGTAACGTAACCCGTTTACGTTACACCGCCGCAAGTTTTCAGTCTAAGTGCCCGATCCACAAAGCACTTACCTGGAAACTTGCGGCGGTGTATCGTAAACAAGTCCGGCGCAAGGCGGCCCAATTCAAATGGGGCGGGCACCATTTAAATTAGGCGCGCTCCAGTGCCGGACGTACTGCGCATGCTCCGGTCGCAAGTTTCCCGACGTGCTTTGCGCGAAATTACGACGCGCCGACGTGTTGAGAATCGCGACGTGCGTAACGTACCTACGTCGGGAAAACAAAAAAAATCAAAAGCGACGCGGGAAAGACGGGCATACTTTAACATGGTGGAGTCATTTTACACCATGTTAATAGCAGCCCTATCTTTGCGACGGGAATCTAAAACTTGCAACGACGTAACGACGGGAAAAACCTTTGTGGATCGCCGTAACTGCTAATTTGCATACCCGACACTGGTTTACGACGCAACCTCCCCCCAGCGGAGGCCGCGGTACTGCATCCTAAGATTCGACAGTGTAAAACAATTACACCTGTCGGATCTAAGGGCTATCTATGCGTAACTGATTCTACGAATCAGTCACATAGATACTCTGAGAGATACGACGGAGTATCTGAGATACTCCGTCGTATCTCCTTTGTGAATCTGGCCCACTGTAACTAATAAAACTGTAGGCACAAAAAGCAAACAGCTGACAAGATTTTTGGGAGAATCAACCAAGGGCCTGCTGCCAATGAGAAGTGAGAGTCAGCACTTGGTAGGGGTTGGCACCAATGCTGGAGTGTATATACCAGACACTACATCCTTATTAAATCTCAGTAACGCTGTCTAGTGTACACAGCGCAGTGTTACTAAGCTGGTTACTAGGATGCTGGTGGCTGGGTCACAGCATTATTGGTTGCTGTGCCAGCACCCTAGCAACCAAAGAGATCCAAAATCGGGGTGGCATTAGGGTTGCACAATTGGCTGCCTCAGGCAGCAATTAACCATAGGCATGCTGGATCAACAAGTATTTTTTGAACTTAAATACTGTAGATATAATAAAAAAAATTCAATGGTAGATTTAAGAGTACTAAACTTGCATTCTTTGTATTAATAATGCACATTGATCACTGGGTCTAACTTTGAAAATGTGTCCTTCCCTGTAGCTGTGGCTGCTGTTTTTTTAGTATTTCAGCTCTTCGCAACAACCAACAGGGGGTTATAATACATCAGAAATACTGCCGATTGCAAATGTGAACAAAAACTTCTCTAGGCACCTGTTAGACATGCATGTTTAAGGTATGAACCTCTCCACTTGATGGTGTACAATAGATTTTAGCTATGCAGTCTTATGATTACATTCTATCAGACCTGCTTCTAGAACCCTAATCAAGTACAGCAGAGCTAAAATCTACACCATTGGTCAGCAGAAAGGAACATGCTGCTCTACAGGAATACCACGGTTGTGTTCTTTCACTCAGGCTCATCAATTGTCATCATTTACACTCTCTGCTCTCAGTGCATCTGAATGGTTGGCTACAAAGTGAGTTATTTTGAGAACAGAATAATCGTAGGCAGAGGACTAAAGGAATTGTAAATCTCTGGAAACAATTCTTGGGTATGTATGGGGACTAAATGTACACAGATTCTTTTAAGAAACATGATGAAACAATTGAGAATTGAACCTTGAAGCATATATGTAATTTTTGTTTTTGTAACTTTAGTCACGCTTTCACAAGCCACAAGGGAGGGGCCAAATAAAAGGTCATTGCTAGGGTTTTCTTACCCTTTATTATCACACATTACAACAACAAGGGAGTGTGAATTTGCAATTTGCATTTTTTGCATACACGTTTTTGGCGCATTTCTGCAATTTTTTTTTATATGTTTTGCATTTTTATGCTTTTTTTTTTTGACCAATATGTTGGATTACAAAACAAAAATGCACTACATGCTTTTCTGCACCTTCTCTACATCTATTAAAGGGGTTGTAAAGCCTTGTGTTTTTGCATCCTATGCATTAAGGTATAAAAACACCTTGCACTGTCCGGCGCCCCCGACCCCCCCGTTTTACTTATCTGAGCCCTGAACTTCCGTGGGCGTGATCCCGTGTCGTTCTCCCACGGCTTCTCGGCTCTTCATTGGATAGATTGATAGCAGCGCAGCCATTGGCTCCCGCTGTTGTCAATCAAATCCAATGACACGGCCGCCGGGGGCGGGGCTGAGTCATACACTCGGCAGGTATGTACGCCGAGTGTATGACACGGGAGCGTGCCCGCAAGGTAACCCCCTCGGGAGAGAGCTTCCCAGAGGGGGATATCTATTGTGGGGAGGAGCCGCCGTGGGACCCTAGAAGAGGACAATCTGGGCCACTCTGTGCAAAACGAACTGCACAGTGGAGGTAAGTATGACATGTTTGTTATTTTTATTTTTTTAAACGTGAACCTTTAGTACCACTTTAAACCAAAAATGCACCGTTTTGCTTCGTAAAAAGTCCCTGACCGTTTCCAAAAACGCAATGGCTGAAAAAAGCATAGATGTGAGCGTGTCCTATAGGAAACCATGTTGAATGGACTGTGGTGCGTTTCTGCAAAAAAGCAATAAAAAACGCATAGATGTGAAACAAGACTGATGCTTGATACAACACACAAGCAGAATTTCCGACAGAAAAAGTCAGACGGAAGCTTTTCATCGGATATTCTGTCCGTGTGTTTGCCCCATCTGACTTTTTCCGTTAAAAATTCCGACGGAATTAGAGAACATGTTCTCAATTTTTCAGATGAAAAAAATTTCTATCGGAATTTCCGTTCGTCTGGATGCAATTCCGACGGACTAAAAACCACGCATGCTCAGAATCAAGTCAACGCATTTTTCTCAGCTTGTCTTAGTGTTGTACGTCACCGCGTTCTTGACGTTCGGAATTTGGTGTGACCGTGTATATGCAAGACAGCTTGAGCGGAAAGACCGTCGGGCATAAGATCATTTCACCTGTGTCTGCCATGTCTTCATAGGAGTTGCAGATCACACATGACAAGTCTTTGTCCTTTTCTATGGACTAGTCCTACAATAACCTCCCTGAAAAACGTAGTTAAAGCTTCGGTGGCTGTAGAAGGTTTAACCAAGCCGTTATGCGAGACTCAGGAACTTAGGCCGGTTCCTGTAGATCTAACTCCCAATCCCCAGAGCTGAGCAAGAAACAGGATAGAAGAGCACTTCAACCCTGAGTTAATGTTAACAGGATGGAGCCAGGCAGACGGATGGACGCGGGGCTTGGAACAAGCTGCTTGTCTCCACTGAATTCTTCTGAACAGCAGGGTACAAAGTTTGACCAACCAGGATAAAAGCTCAACTCCAGCAAACTTTTTATTTTTTATTTCCAGACAGACTTGCAAAGGGATACAACTGTCATATTTTAAATCCTTTCTCTGTCCCTTTTTTTTGTCAGACATGAATGCTGTCTGTGTCTCCATAAAGGATATTTTTTCTTCACTTCCTGTTCTGTGAGAGACACATCACCCTGGTAGAAAGTGAGGGCATATCTCCTTCATCTCTTGATAGTATCCTTATAGGGACACAGAAGGCAAAAAAAAAAAAATAAGAGTTCAAAATATTTCTTATGCTGCGTACACACGATCGGAGTATCCGATGGTCTAAAGTCCGATGGATTTTTTCATCGGAATTCCGTTCAAGCTTTCTTGCATACACACTGTCAGACTAAATTCTGACCGTCCAAAACGCGGTGACGTAAAACACTACGACGTGCTGAGAAAAATGAAGTTCAATGCTTCCGAGCATGCGTCAACTTGATTCTGAGCATGCATTGATTTTTCTCCGACAGAATTCCACACAATCGGAATTTCTCATCTGATTTTTTTCCATCGGAAGAATTTAAAACATGTTCCATTTTTTTACTCAGATGGAAAAAAGTCAGATAGGACCCACACACGATCGGAATTTCTGATGAAACAAGTCCATCTGACTTGTTTCATCGGAAAATCCGATCATGTGTACGCGGCACTACTCTATCTAAAACAATAAAACAAAAAAAACATTTTGTCTGACATTATAGTTGTAACAGTAAAAACTAAAACACTTCTATGCTTTACTGAACATATTCACTGGCCCCCTCAATCCCCCTCTCAATTCATTTTTCTCTATTTTATCACAAAATGTAAAGTTGCAAAGTTTTATTAATATTTTACAATGGTTATTAGAGGTACAGAAAAACCTTGGTTTGAGAGCGTTTTGCAAGACAAGCAACATTTTTTAATAAGTTTTGATTTGATATACAAGTAATGTCTTGATATACAAGTAGCATCACGTCACAACTGAGTATAAAAGAGAAGAGAGGCACCTCTAAGTGTAGCAATATGGTTACATTTAACCACTTAAGCCCCGGACCAATATGCTGCTAAATGCCCAAAGGCGTTTTTACAATTCGGCACTGCGTCGCTTTAACAGACAATGCGCGCTCGTGCGACGTGGCTCCCAAACAAAATTGCCGTCCTTTTTTCCCCACAAATAGAGATTTCTTTTGGTGGTATTTTATTTTTTGCGCTATAAACAAAAATAGAGCGACAATTTTGAAAAAAATGCAATATTTTTTACTTTTTGCTGTAATAAATATCCCCCAAAAACATATATAAAACATTTTTTTTCCTCCGTTTAGGCCGATACGTATTCTTCTACCTATTTTTGGCAAAAAAAAATCGCAATAAGCGTTTATCGGTTGGTTTGCGCAAAATTTATAGCGTTTACAAAATAGGGGAGAGTTTTATTGCATTTTTATTATTTATTTTTTTTACTACTATTGGCGGCGATCAGCGATTTTTTTCGTGACTGTGACATTATGGCGGACACTTTGGACAATTTTGACACATTTTTGGGACAATTGTCATTTTCACAGCAAAAAATGCATTTAAAGTGCATTGTTTATTGTGAAAATGACAGTTGCAGTTTGGGAGTTCACCACAGGGGGCGCTGTAGGAGTTAGGGTTCACCTAGTGTGTGTTTACAACTGTAGGGGGGTGTGGCTGTAGGACTGACGTCATCGATTGAGTCTCCCTATAAAAGGGATGAGTCGATCGATGCAGCCGCCACAGTGAAGCACGTTCTTCAGCTCCGGGGAGCGATCGCGACGGAGCGGGCTATAAACCTATAGCCGCGCCGTCGTCCCGGATCGCTCCCCGCGGGAATCCGACCGCCGCATGTAGCGGGGGGGGTCCCAATCGGACCCCCGACCCGCGGAAAGGCAAGGACGTACCTGTACGCCCATTTGCCTGTACGTGCCATTCTGTGGACGTACATATACATGCGGCGGTCGGGAAGTGGTTAATGAAGGTACAACATTTAGCAACATATTGCTACACTTAGAGGTGCCTCTCTTCTCTTTTATACTCTGTAGCTCCTGCTTGATTTTGCTTCTAATCCCCTTGTGGAGGTTTCCATTTCTGGATGGACATTTTATGGTTGCACAACCTGGTCACATTGCTATAATCTTTTTATATGGACTATAAACTGAGGGTGCTATGAATAAATGGTTTACAACCGCTTTAAGAAGCTCTGCGTTCCCTTCAGTGCCTAGTGGTTTTATGACACTGAACCCCAGATCCCAACAGGGCAAAGGGGTTGACCGGAGGAACTACTTAGCACTATGAGCAGAGGGCAGCGACACTCCCAGAAGTGTCAGTTTCTGCAAAGGTAATTCTTCATCAGAGAGGCATTTGGCATTGACAGAAGGAAAATTAAGCATTTACACAATTTCTTCTTACATGGTAGAAATTTAAATTTTAACAATTTAGATGCTGTAAGGTCAAACAAGGGACTCTGCTGCTAGTGATCCTACTGCTTGCTATTGGTTGCAATCCCAAGGGGAAGGATTTTAAAGAGGCTGCCTGAATGTCCCTATGGAATGTCTCTTGCTGGCTGAGGCAACGAGATGTCACCATCTTAGCTAGCGATCAAGGTTTATGCAATGTTCTGGGGAGCAATTCCATAGGGACATGCTGGCTCTTAGCGATTCTGCCCCTGGCATTTTGTTTCTAGCAAAGGACTGTAGCAATTACAGGAGTTAAAAAAGTCTGTGAAATAGATACTAAGGGGTTAATTTACTAAAAAAATAAAATAATAATAATAATGGGCTTTTCACTTTGCTAGGGAATTTTCCTTTACCTTAGTGAATAAAGAACATTCATTAGGCTAAGTAAAAATCCTCTTGAAAAGTGAGCAGCCTATTTGCCTTTAGTAAATCAACCCCATCGTAGCCTCATAGCATAAAAAGGCCAAGTGGCCCATTGAGTCTGTTGGTGGATAGACCTATGTTTATAGCAAGCAAGCCAGTGGGCGATTTAACCTACCATGGACTTAACAGAAATATCATTTTTACTGTTTCCGATTTAACCTGTAAAAATCAAACGCTTTCCCTTTTGCCTCCCAAACTTTGCTGTTAGTAAAGCCATTCTTCACATTAAAGGACCAATAGGGAGCCATGAAAGGTGGCACCGAGGGAAGAGCACACCTTTAGGCTCCATGCACACTGGGCTTAAAAAAAGTCTGGGTCAGATTCACAGCAGAAATCCGCCGGCGTATCTACTGATACGCCGGCGTATTTTCAAATTTGCCGTGTCGTATCTTGATTTGAAATCCTCAAACCAAGATACAACGGCTTTTGGCATAGATCCGACAGGAGTACGGCTTCGTACGCCTTCGGATCGTAGGTGTAATTCTCCGGTGCCCGCTGGGTGGAGTTTGTGTCGTTTTCCAGCGTCGGGTATGCAAATTAGCTGTTTACGGCGATCCACGAAGGTACGCGCGTTCGTCGCATTCTCTTACGTCGTTGCTAGTCGGTTTTTCCCGTCGCAATCTTAAGCCTGCTATTTCATGGCTTAGATTTAGACCAGCCATGTTAAAGTATGGCCGTTGTTCCCGCGTCGAATTTCAAATTTTAGTTTTTTGCGTAAGACGTCCGGGAATACGAAAGTACGTTACGCACGTCGTCGTTCAAAAAACACGTTGGGGCGCCGTAATTTCGCGCAAAGCACGGCGGGAGATTTTCACACGGAGCATGCGCAGAACGTTCAGCGCGGGAGCGTGCCTAATTTAAATGGTACACGCCCCATTTGAATTAGGCGGGCTTGCGCCGGGCGGCTTTATGTTACACCGCCGTAAGTTTACACGCAAGTGCTTGGTGAATCAGGCACTTGCGCTGAAAAGTTTCGGCGGTGTAGCGTAAATGAGTTACGTTACGCCGCAGCGCAGGTAAATGAATCTGGCCCTCTGTTCTCTTGGGAGGAAAAAAATGCTCATATAGAGGATTTTTTGTACAAAGTCTAGATGAGTTTAGGAGAGTTTTATGTTTTTTCTGCCGATGAGCTCCAATCAGAAACGCAAATCAGAAGTTTTTTTTGTTTCCTGCATCTAAACGTCGAACTCAAAATATGCCTGTAAACATCCTAATGTACATGGACACATAGGATAACATTGAGCCGCTCCTACAGGCAGAACTCAAAACTCCTGTTGAAGCAACGTTTTTTAAGCCCAGTGTGCATGAAGCCTTATGCCTCGTACACACGATCGGAATTTCCGATGAAAAAAGTCAGATGGACTTTTTCCATCGAAAATTCTGACCGTGTGTATGCCCATCTGAGTTTTTCCATCGGAAATTCCGAGGAATTCAATCTGAGTTTACATAGAGAACATGTTCTTATTTCCTCCGATGGAATTCTGTCGGAATTCTGATGTGAGTTTGGTCGGGCAAAAGCCGGATCGTGTGTACGAGGCAGTAAAAGTTGAACCCAGTATACAATTGAATCTGCCTGTATCTCTGCATGGGGCCCAGACACACATACACGACTGTTTCTATTCATTAGATTCTGATCATTCTACAGGAATGTATTTCTTATTTCATTGTCTCTGAGGATCCTTAAGTATTGTTGGCCTCTCCTCCCCAGCATCTGCTCCAAAGCTCTGAGTAAACACATTGACATTATTTGACAAATTACAAGTGAATTAAACAAAGCTGGTTCAGGCTCCGCTATGTCGCCACCTCCTCCATATCCTCTCCTCGTTGTTATTTATCAGTCGCTCAGCTACGGCACACAAAACAGTCTAGGACATGTCAAGTGATCTTACATCTACATTTCATAATGCAGCTGGACTTGGTTTGTACCACAATACGTTCAATCAGCTTATTCCCTATTGATAATATGATTATCTGCCAACATTGAGGGTTTTTAATGGAAAACGACTCCACTGGCCATAACAACCAATTTGATTCTGACATAACTGGTCATACAAGGTCTACTGGCAAGCTGCATCCTGAGTTAAAGGGATTTGCCATAATATGATATGGAGACTGCCATTGCTGACCTATCCTCCAGCCAATTTACATGAAATTCTGGCTTCAGTATTTTAAGTTGCTGACCTGAAACAATTTTGCAGATAAGGTCTTCTAACCTTTCTCCAACTTCCCAGAAAACAATGACAATGAAGCCATAGGGTAGCTTACCAGTTGGGCTACCCTACCCTTTATTTATTTCTTGGCAGATTTACTTTAAAGGATCGATACGGAAAGCTTTCTTCACAGTAAGAGCTGTGAAAATGTGGAACAGACTCCCTCCAGAGGTGGTTCTGGCCAGCTCAGCAGATTGCTTTTAAAAAAAAGGCCTGGATTCTTTCCTAAATGTACATAATATAACTGGGTACTAACATTTATAGGTAAAGTTGATACAGGGAAAAAAACAATTGCCTTTTGGGGGAACAGGATGGAATTTTTTCCCCTGCTGTAGCAAATTGGATCATGCTCTGTTGGGGTTTTTGCCTTCCTCTGGATCAACTGTGGGTATAGGATTGTGTATATGGGATTGTATGATTTTTATTTATTTTTTATTATTATTGGTTGAACTAGATGGACTTGTCTTTTTTCAACCATACTCAGGAGAAGTCACAAAGGCAAGCATGGGAGGAGGAGACAAGGAACCTAGAAAGAAGGAGGTCTTGGGAGGAGCGAAGAGAACAATTTGGTTGGTAGTTTTTAGACTGGCTTAGTGATGTAGTCGGGGGCCAAGTTGTGTATGGTTTTGTAAGTTGTTAGTATTTAGAATTTTATTTGTAGGATAAGATATATAAAATATATATATTTGCTGTGTGTATATATATATATATATATATATATATATATATATATATATATTGCCACTGGTTTGTTGGGAACCCAACGGGCCCTCCCAAGCTTAGTTGAGTTGAGTGGCATCTTGATATAGCACTGTCATTTACCCCATAGGATCCCGACACGCTTGGTGGAGTCCCTGGAAAAAAAACAGGGACTAGGAGGAGACAGAAGCAAGTGGTTGCAGCATGAGAGATGGAACAAGAAAGGCTTGTGAAGAGCCAAATCTTCAGTTTCCTGTGAAAGACTAAGCTGGTAGGGTACACGCTTGTACACCCTGGGACACATACCTCACCCTCCTCCAGCCATATGACACTACCCTTGATGATTGCAACACTGTTGCCTAATATAGGAACCTACACACTGGGGACTTATTATCATGTATATTTGTTTGTAATTTAATATGATATTCAACTTTATTTTTTAATATACTTCCTTGGCTTCAAAGTCTGACCATCAATATCTACTTGTAGTTATTGTTCCCCCTTTACTAAGCTGGTAGGGGCCTCCTGGAGCTCAGCAGGGAGGCTATTCCACAGCACGGCACCCTGGTAGGAGAAAGCTTGACCACCACGCCGGGTCTTCTTAGGCCCAGAGATGTGAAGGAGGTCTCTTCTGCTCGATCTAAGTGATATTCCCAGAACTCGTTTGTGGAAGCGTGAACAGAGGTAACTCGGAGCAAGGCTTCTCATGATTTTGAACACGATACAACCTACTTTAAACAGAGTACGATGGTAGACCGGCAACCAAGCAAGGTCTGTCGCTATTATGTAGGGCAGGGGTCTCCAAACTATGGCCCTCCAGATGTTCAGGAACTGCAATTTCCATGATGCCTAGTCATGTCTTAGAATGTCAGAGTTTTACAATGCCTCATGGGACGTGTAGTTCTGCAACAGCTGGAGGCACGTAGTATGGAGATCCCTGATGTAGGGCAAAAAATAGAGATATCACAAGTATAACTCACTTTTGGGGATCCCAAAGACCCTTAAAAGGCAACACCAGGTAATGGGTGTTGATTAAGCATGAAATGTGTCAGAGTTTGTTCCTTTTCTCAAGTGGCTGTGATGTTTGTTTTTTTACTTATGGATTACATTGATAAAGCGTCTGGATTTTCCATGCATAGGTGTGCGGTCATCCACCTCTCTTTTTGAAGTTTTCAGGGTTGAAATCCGGACCGGCACCTTTCTGTGTGGATTTGGGGGCCAGAGTATAGACCAGTGATGGCGAACCTTGGCACCCCAAATGTTTTGGAACTACATTTCCCATGATGCTCATGCACTTTGCAGTTTAGTTGCGCATCATGGGAAATGTAGTTCCAAAACATCTGGGGTGCCAAGGTTCACCATCACTGGTATAGACGGACCGATCTGGAGCAGCGTATTATTGGACCGTAATAACCAGTAAGAAAGAAAGCCAGCACTCAAAATAAAGTCATTTTGTTGTTTCTAATTACAATGACAAACTTACCTAGTTAAAATCTTGAGGTCGCTTGCTTTCTTTTTTTGGTGTTCGGGCTTGAACAAACCTCATAAACCACACCATAAAATAAAAAAAGCACCGATCCGGCCAGGGTGATACGATGACAAAAATCCACCATCCCCTATAGTATTAGTGTTGATACAGTAAACAGGAAAACAGCAGCCTATTCGGAAAAAAAAGTTTATTTTTGGTGACATCCTGTGTTTCTGTTGTGCTTTGCTGCGAAGAGTGACGTCAGAGATGTAAAAATTACAGCCATCAGAATGCAGAGTGTGAAAGACTCTTTGTCGGTGTTATTATATGGCTGGCCAATATTTTAATTGCTGGCACTGGTTAAAGGATCGGAACACTGCACTTATCCAGCATCCTCCCTAAAGCCTCGTGCACACGCACGGTTTTCTCGGCAAGAACCGGCAAGAAAACTGCTGGCAGAGCTTTCTTGCCGAGAAGTCATTTCGTGCATGCTCGGGTTTCCATGGAGAGGTAAGTATACAGATGCTCCGGTTTCTCGTCAAGAAAACTGTAATTTCGAGCATGCGTGGGTTTCCATGGAGAGGTAAGTATACAGATGCTCCGGTTTCTAATCAAGAAAACTGCCCAGAATCTAGACTAGAAAAATAGAGAGCCTGTTCTCTATTTTCTCGTCGTGAGATTCTCTGCAGTGTTTTCCTGCCGAGAAACCGGAGCGTCTGTATACTTACCTCTCCATGGAAACCCTTGCATGCTCGAAATGACTTTAAAGTATGTGCGGTAGCTTCCAAGGCATAGGTAGGGTGAAGCAAGATGGCAGTGACGGCATCGAATGTGACGAGTGCATGCTCGTCGTCGTAGTCGATGACGTCACCACGTTCGTACCATTCAAAAGAACGGTGGTTCTTTTGAATGGCCCATGTGTACAATCGGCCGGCAAAATAATCTTGCCAAGAATCTCGTCATGAAAAACAGCGTTTTTTTTTTTTTTTACGAGATTCTGGGCTGTGTGTACAGTGCTTTACACTTATTCCATGAACCAATCTCAATCATCCTCCCATACAAAGCAGCCTATATGGATGTCCTATTCTGATACATATATAAATGTAAATAGGAACCCACTAAACACAGCAGGCACTTCTGATTTGTGCTCCAATAACCTGGCCTATTGTAAGTCAGTCAGTATTTTTTCTTCGTAACATATTTCACCGTATATTTGTTTTGGCACATAAACATTTTGCAACTGCAGCATAATTGCAGTTAAAAATGGAAAATATGCTGACCATATAATTGTCATCAACATAATATAAACTACACTAGGAACATAACAAAGTCTGAGGTTCAGCACTAAAGTGATATTACAATAAAAATATAACAAACATGTTATACCTACCTGCGCTGTGCAGTGATTTTGCACAGAGCAGCCCTGATCCTCCTCTTCTTGGGTCCCTCCGGTGCTCCTGGTCTCTCCCTCCTGTTGAGTGCACCTAGAGCAAGCAGCTTGCACTGGGGGCACCCAAGTCAGCGAGCTCCTGAGCTGCTGCAGTGTGTCCATTCAGGCACAGAGCCATGGCTCGAGCTTGCCCCCTCTCTCTCCTCATTGGCTCACTGGCTGTGATTGACAGCAGCGGGAGCCAATGAGGAGCAAGTGTCCTCAGAGGGCCGATGCTCTTGTGCACGTCCCTGGATCAAGAGGGAGCTCAGTTAAGTATTAGCGGGAGGGGGGGGGGGCTGCTGAATACAGTGGTTTTTTTTTTTTTACTTTCATGCATAGAATACATGAAGATAAAAAAATACTTCAGCCTTTAGAACCACTTTAAAGCTAAAGTTTAAGTATGAACAGGGTTGCCATCCTTCAGTACATTTATTTATTTAATGAGGTCACCCAGTTGTGTGATATTTATCATGACTGAGACATTATGGCGGACACATTGGAAACTTTTGATGCTATTTTGGGACCATTGTGATTTATACAGCGATCAGTGCTATAAAAATGCACTGATAACTGTGTAAATGACACTGGCAGGAAAGGGGTTAAGTACTAGGGGGCGAGGAAGGGGTTAAGTGTGTCCTAGTGAGTGATTCTAACTGTGGGGGGGTGGGCTACCAGTGACACGACACTGATCACTGCTCCCGAAGACGGGGAGCAGAAGATCAGTGTCCTGTCACAAGGCAGAACAGGGAGATGCCTTGTTTACACATGCATCCTCCTGTTCTGCAGCTCTGTGACAGAGCAGGGGCACGCGAATGCCCGCACAGCGGTGAATTCAAAGGACTACGTCCCTTTGCGCAGCCGTGCCATTCTGCCAACGTAAAAATGCATGTATCGGTCGGCAAGCAGTTAACCAACAGTTGCATTATACAAATTAAAGTATGGGTAAAGCTAGCTACAATGACGTACGTATGCTAGAAACAAATATTAAATATCCACATTAGCTTAAAAGGCAGCTCAACAGATTCAAAGCATAAACATTGTTTTATGGATATGTTTAAGGGTTTAGGTTGTTGGGGTTCGCTTTATGGATTAGGTTAAGGGTTGGGTTGGGATGAAGGGTGGGATTCAGGGGTAGCTTTATGGATTAGGTCAAGGGTTAGGTTGGAATGAACGGTTAGGTTTAAGTTTGGCTTTATGGATTAGATTAAGGGTTTGTTGGAATGAAGGGTTGGGTTTAAGTTTGGCTTTATGGATTAGATTAAGGGTTAGATTGCTGTTAAGGGTTACATTTAGGGATATAGTTTAGGTTACTAATTTGATTTGGGGTTAGCTTGAGGTTCAGTGTTAGGGGTTATGCGCACTCCTACAGTGGCGCAGAGGTACACCCTCTGTACATCTGAGAGATCTATAAACAGTCATTGGCATTGTCACGTGGGAGACCAGGGAGCCACACCTATACATATACATATACAGACTTTTTAAATCTAGAATCAGCATAGGCACCCTAAGAGACCAATGAGCTGCACTGGATGGTTTCATCTGATATTTTACACTGCCAGCTTTCTATTTAGGATGCTACTTTAAATTGTGACATTTTAACATGGGTAAATATATACCAGCAGTTCTTATAAACCCATTTTTAATACAAGAGCCGTCTCTCCCCTGTGATCTGCTTAGCCTCTGAAATAAGGAGCACATCGCAGGCAGACATGAGTAATGTCCCTGAGCTCCATGGGATCTGGATGTTGTCATGAATGACATATTCCAGAGTCCAAATGAGAACAATTTATTCAGAGTGAACTACATTAAGTCAGACAAATAGGGCTTGCCCCTGCTAGGATCCCATGTAGAATACAATTTACCATTACGGTGGCCAACGTGCAGATGGGGGGGTTAGAAGTGCATGCTGTCGAATTATGCTTAATTGTCCTAAGAGCACCATAAATTTGTATGCTTGGCTCTTCTGATCTTACAACTGTTAATCAGTCGGGACGAGAAGGGAAGGCACTGTCAGGGGACAATAGTGATTGAAACTGTTTTTTTTTTCAGTGAGGCTCTAGGCAAGGTAGCTGTTTTGGCTCCCCATCACCTTAATTGACGTTTATAAGGATTGCAGTGGGCACAGAAAAGCTGCTCCATTTGCTCTATATGTACTGATATTACTCGATTGATCACCAACTACTTAAAAATGTTCAGGATGAAGGACAGCTCTCGTGTCTTTCGTGACAGATCTGTTTGTGATACATTTTCAAATTTCTCAGATCTGTCCACCACTACCTGGGGAGGAAGCTAAGGAATGAGCAACAGTGGGAACCCAAGTGAGAACTTGCAGCAAGTGTGGGTTTTGGACCATGACTACGCTGGGTGGCTATTTCAGCGCAGTCCCACTACATGACAAGGCAAAATGCTTTGTTTCCTTAATTGCCTGGTTCAAACCACTGTGTTGAGGTGGTGGGCGGAAGGTCTACTCTGAAAAAAAAAAGTAGTACTGCATGCAGTAAATTTGTCCAGCACAGTGCTGTGCAAGGCAATCCATCACTTTGCATCATGCTCAGTGCGGCTGGCAGTCAAACTTCATGAGGTGTCTGTGTGACCCCTCAATAAAGTTTGTTAAGAAAAAAAAGGAGATCGGCGCATGAGCACTGCACTGATCAGGCCAGACCACACCGCACACCAAAATGCTATATGCGTGTCTGTGTTTTTTCAGTCATTGTTGCAAGTATGCAACCAGTGAAATCAAGGCAGTCCGCACTTTGGATCTGTATACGTGTTGCAGATCAGCAACTCAGAAACTACTAAGCCAGAGATAGCCAGGCAGCTAGAATTTTCAGTCCCAAATGTTAAGCTCCATAATTTCAGGCTTCCGTTAACCCTAACTGAATTTAGGTCTTCTTGTATCACTGATGGACAATTTCCCACTAAAGTGATATGGATGAAACCCTTAACGAGGTCCTCTCTGCCCTTATAAAGCAGCTGTCAGGATTTAATGTGGGAGAACTTGTCTTCATTTTAAGTATTTTGTTCCTGTTTTGGCTTTAGAGGCGAAAACCTCTTCTCAATCTATAAACCATCTGTTTGCATGCATTGCCTGGTTCTCTTGGGTATTTCGCCTTCGCGATCATAATCATTCTCCAAACATTCTTTTAAAATATGGCTTGCAACTACAAGATTCTGAAATCTCGGAGACTCAGAATGCTTGGGAACTGACAGTAAAAATGGCAGCTGCTCAATCAATATATAACCAACGAGGTCAGTGCACGATGGGAAGGGTACTTTGCCTATTGCATAATACAGTAACATTTTCCAGCACACAGACCCACTAGACAATAAAGAGGACACATAAAATCTGTTTCTAATTTAAAATACATTGGAAGATGTGCAAGACGCATGCTGTGTCAAGGCACCTCTACCGCACACAGCTTACACATGTGCGGCCTCCAGATGAGTTTCCACCCAGTTTATTCAGTGCTATATTATATGTCTTAGTGTTGGTGCCCTAATAAGAGTAGACCACATGATACAGAAATGTACAGTGCCACTTGTATTTGAAAATGTGTGCAACTGCTTTTATTTTCCATTAGATAGGTCCCCTTTAATGACTAATAGAGCTAAGTGGTGGGATATTTTGTAATTTTCTAGACATACTAGAATCCATATGTGTTGCATATCTATATAACTGTAATGGAATGTATTCTATAGGGCAAGCAGCCAATGAGTCGTAGAACACTAGTAGAATACTCTAGGGCAGGGGTCTCCAAACTGCTGCCCGAGGGCCAGATGTGGCACTTTGCTAGCCTTTATCCGGGCCCTTGGGGCTTTATTCCTCCCACTGATATGAGGCACTATTCTTCCCACTGACGCCAACAAGGGGGCAAAATTTCTTTCACTGATACCAATGATGGGATACAATTATTCCTACTAATAGGGGCACTACTCCTTATTCTACTCACTGCAAACTTTGATGCCATATTTATTCTCACCAATGCTGGGCCCGGGACATTTTTTCCCCCGCTGGCCACAATTTGGCCCTCCTAAAGTCTGAAGGACAATAAACTGGCCCTTTGTTTGAAAAGTTCGGAGACCCCTGCAGCCTTTCTCAATTAGGGTTTTGTGAAACCTTAGGGTTCTTCTAGAAGTTACTAGGGGTTCTTTGAGCAATGAGAAGTGGTGAATTGATCACCTGATTTATAGTGCCTGCATAGTTCTGGCAGTGTCAATTGATAAGACCAGATGCATGGGACCACTGGCGCCTCTCAACTCTCAGGTAAATAACCACTGACACCAGTGATCAATTTAGCTGTCTGTGAGGAGCATTCTCTAAATTGACCAACAGTTATAAGGCATCATTCTTTCCTATTCCACAAATAGATTGGTGGTCATTCTGAGAAACATTCTAAGGGGACCCTTCTGCCCTAACCACCCATGTAAGAGAGCACTTCCCTTACAGAGTATCAGTTTATGGGGCCCTTCTCCACTCACCACCAATGTAAGTAGTGCCTTCTGCACTCACCACCAATAAGGTGGGAACTAAAATGGGCACCAATGTACAGAAGCACTGCACTGATGTATTCAGGCATTTTTCCATTGACCGCTGATATAGGGGAACACTTACCCCACTGACCACCAATTTAGGTAGGCACATTTCTACTGACCACCAATATTAGAGGGCATTACAATCATCATGAATGTAAGGGGTCCCTTCTTTGCAGACCACCCATTTACAAGAGCATTGAGCCACTGACTACCATTATATTGAGGCACGACAGACTACCAATGTAAAAGGTTCCTTCTCCAATGGCCCCCAATGTAAGAGGATCTTTCTCTGTTGACCACCAATGTAAGGGGGTCCTTCTCCACTGATCTCCATAGTAAGGGAGTGTTTCTCTACTGATCACCAATGTAAGGGGGTTCTGCTCTGCTGACCACTAGTATAATGAGACACTACCCTGCTCACTAATCATGTATTTCTCTGTTACTCAATGATATAAAGGAATATTTTGTCATATAGATCAATGATGTGATACAAAATGGTCATCTTTTGTATCACATACACTAGGTGTACTCCATTGTTAATTATCTTATTTTGTACTATATCTATAATTCACTGATCATAATGATGTCCTATGTTCTGTAGAAATAATAATTTTTACTGAGGGTTCCCTGAGGTCTAAAATGTATTTCAGGGGTTCCAATATTCAAAAAATTTAAGATATGCCACCCTAAAGAACTCATGTTCATTAACTCACAGCCTGATCTTTTAAGATTGACATGCACCATACAACTTGATTTCACAAACTTAGTATTCTTTGGATTTACCAAAACAATGTCATGTAAGAGCCTAATTAAACAATCCATTCTGTGTTATCCAGTTAGGGGGACCCTCGGACTAGATAGCTGTTGGTAGATTCAAATTGCAATGTGTATGGTCCGCTTTTGGGTGCATGATACAATCAAATGACGTTACAGATTTAAAAAAAAAGCTTGAGACAATTTTGTGGTGACTTTGGTTGATTAGCAGGGTTAGTTTGAGATTGATGGATAAGGTTTCCGGATGTTGAAAGCACTCACATTCAAACACACACAGATCTTCAGACACACCGAACTATGGGACTTTTGTCTAACTTTTCTGTGCAGGTTAATTTTCCATCTCTGCTGTCATGTTCGGAAAGAAGGCAATAACGTGATGGTTGGTTGTCCTATTCTAAGGAATTCCAAGGCAAGAAGTAAGCCACATGTAGGAATATATTGCCCCTTAATAAGCCACTCAAATCCTTTTATTTCTTGTTTTGACATTCACTAAAGATGTTACATATTCATCCATATTCATCGTAGCCTTACCAAATTTATGCCTGGTGGTTACAGGCAATGACTCCAGTACTCGCATCAGAAAACAATCCACCCAACAAAAGTCCCCCTTTGTACCCAACACACACCTAGACTATTTTGTAGTCTGTGTACGAGCTGTGAACTTGGCGCCTGGTTTTCCCCTCTTACAGGATGTCACTCGCTGCGTGGGACTGGCATTAAAACCACAGCTTATTCTGCATAGTTTTCAAGCAAATCTTTTTTTCCACACACTTATGAAACAATGGCCTATGAATACCATTGCTGGGACGTGATTACAATACTTTCATTAAAGCAAAATCAAATCAAATCAAGCAGAACTAAAATAAAAAAAAAATAGATAAAACACCTTTAGGCCGCGCACACACGATCGGTCCATCCGATGAGAACGTTCCGAAGGACCGTTGTCATCGGTTAACAGATGAACCTGACTGATGGTCCGTCGCGCCTACAAAAAAAAACGATTGTGTCAGAAAACACAACGACGTGCTAAAAAAACGAAGTTCAATGCTTCCAAGTATGTGTCGACTTGATTCTGAGCATGCGCGGGTTTTTAACTGATGCTTTTGCATACTAACGATCAGTTTTGACCTATCGGTTAGGCGTCCATCAGTTCAATTTTAAAGCAAGTTCTCATTTTTTTGACCGAAGGTTAAAGAACCTATGGGGCCTACACACGATCGGTTTTGGACTGATGAAAACGGTCCTTCAGACCGTTCTCCTCTGGCGATCCTATCGTGTGTACGCGGCCTTAAAGTGTGAGTACAGCCAAAACTTTTTAGTGGTTAGCACTTCTACCTTGTAGCACTATAGGGTCTTTGGTTTGACTTCCAACCATGACACTACCAGCATGGAGTTTGCATGTTCTCCCTGTGGTTGTGTGGATTTCCTCAGGGTACTCCGCTTTCCTCCCACACCCCAAAGACATGCTGGTAGGTTAATTGGCTCTTCTCTATTTTTGGCACTAGTATGTATATGTATGAATATAAGGTAGGGACCTCAGAATGTAAGCTCCCTGAGGGCAGAAAATTATGTGAATGTACATTATGGAAAGCACTGCGTACATTTTTAGAGCTATATAAATACCGGTAATAAATAAAAATTGTAAAAGGTGGTGAAGGATTAGAACCCCTATTAGGTCTTCACTGACATTCTTTTGTAAGGCCACATCTTACTTGCTGTAAAGGTGACAACAATTTCACTAGGCAGGAAATGGGGACACATCTACAACAGGGGCACAGACAGCAATGAAAGGCTGACAATGGTTCCAGCCTCCCCATACTCTACTTAAATATGAAAAAAAAAAGTTTTGACTGGACATAGTTTTTTGAAAACCCAACTAGATATAAAAAATGTTTTTTAACGCTTTTATGGTTAAAGATTTTGTATATTAAAAAGTTTGCCATTAGGATGAGGTTGCATTGATACGTTTGCGTTTTAAGTGTGACATTAAAAAAATCAGCTACTTCACCTTTTGGATGGTTTCCAGCAAATTGCACCTTCTAAAGCAATGAACGATAATGCATGTTAAACATGTATACAAACTTCCAAAAAGGCATCTATAATGCAATTCAAACTTTACCCCATGCATAATGCAAAAGTGGGAATGTCGCCTAAATTCACTTTGTGCAGCAGTGGAACACCCACATTAATCATGAGATTTTCAGCGGTAATCTGACCACAGTCTATCCTAATCCGATTGGCTGCTGTGCCGAAAGCGTTCGCTACAAGATGAACTCTTGTCTCCAGATGCTTACGGACAACCTAAGACCTACAGAGCATCTAAGGATACTAAAAGCAAGAATCACAATAAGAAGCGAGAATAAAATATGTCCTTGGGTTCGTAAAAAGCCTCCGACAGACAAGACATGCTGGGACCTGAAGTTCTATACAAAATATTGTGGATATATAGTATAGGCTACTTTTGAAGAACCGTACAAGCTAAATTCACACAGCAGTGGAATTTTAAAAAGCTGCTTTTTAACATATCAGCTTCATTTTACTAAAACGTGGTGTAAATCTTGCATCATAGATGGGTTAAGCCTTGTACACACGATCAGTCCATCCGATGAGAGATGGTCCGTCGCGCCCACACACCATCGGTTAAATAACCGATCGCGTCAGAACGCGGTGACGTAAAACACAACGATGTGCTGAAAAGAATGAAGTGCAATGCTTCCAAGCATGCGTCGACTTGATTCTGAGCATGCGTGGATTTTTAACCGATGGTCGTGCCTACTAACGATCGGTTTTGACCTAAAGGTTAGGAATCCATTGGTTAAATTTAATGCAAGTTGGCTTTTTTTTAACCGATGGTTAAATAACCTATGGGGCCCACACACGATCGGTTTTGACCGATGAAAACGGTCCATCAGACCGGTGTCCTCTGTTTAACCTATCGTGTGTACGAGGCCTTAATCTTGTTGACCAGTATTTTGTCATTTACCCAAACCCCATCAGGGCACTGTATATTTGATGTAGTACCTTTGTGACAAGTAATTCATTTAAAACAAAGAGAGTTCAGAGGCAGACTCAGTCTTGGGTGATAAATAGATTTTAGAACCCTTGCCTCAAAATGAGAAGAAATTTCCAGCATGTGGATAAATCCTAATTATCAATAGTCTTATATCCCCTAAAAATCACAGAGTGTATGGCTAGTTTTAAATAATAAGAAACAGTTGTATTAAGAACAAAGGATGTCAGGCTTGGGTGGGTAGACTGGACTAAAGCACACATGACAATATTTCAAATTAACTCCAAGTACCATTAGCTGCCATGCTTTGGTGTAGCAGTAATATTTGGTATCATGTTAAGTAGTAGTAGAACAATACAAATAAAGTAGCTGGTAACATTTATTGGCTAACAATATATTATAGTGCAAGCCTTTTCGAAAATCCTGAGATCCAAGGTGATATTATTTGAATTAATTTAATTATAATGTGTAAAGTTTCCAGGTGTTTAGAGATATAATAGAAGGGCCTTTGCAAATAAAATTCCATGTACTATTACAATGGAAACGCAAGATTGCAAGTCCGGGTGAGTATTCTGGAAAACTTGAACTTAACAATAAAACATTTTTTATTTTCAAAGCCTAACACATTTAGCATTGACCTTACATAGGTACATAGTTAGTCAGGTTAAAAAAAGTCACAAGTCCATTCAGTTCAACCATAAAAAACGAGATGATTACAGGGGATACCAAGTTCATATAATTATTTACACAATGGATGTCCAAAAAGGCTAACCTATCATAAATAGATATTTCAGAAAGTTTAGAGTTTATATGATACTCGGATTTTAATTGGCTTGCTTAAGTTATTAAATACACAAGTTTTCAGGACCCATTAGGTTTGTTCCTTATATATTATTATACAATTGTGAAAATGATTCTAATTGGCTTGCTTAAGTTATTAAATACACAAGTTTTCAGGACCCATTAGGTTTGTTCCTTATATATTATACAATTGTGAAAATGATTCTAATTGGCTTGCTTAAGTTATTAAATACACAAGTTTTCAGGACCCATTAGGTTTGTTCCTTATATATTATACAATTGTGAAAATGATTCTAATTGGCTTGCTTAAGTTATTAAATACACAAGTTTTCAGGACCCATTAGGTTTGTTCCTTATATATTATACAATTGTGAAAATGATTCTGAAACCCACAGTCAAAAGAAGAACAAGGGAAAAAAATTATAAAACCATACAGCTATTTTTTTTGTTCTTGAGTAGTAACAGTTATTGTAAAAGATTTGGATATATAGATAGTGATCAGAGGTTAGGGTGTCATTGGGCTAATTGACTAATGTTCTGGAGATAGGAAGCCCAGGCACACGTCTCACCAAAATCCAATTTTGAAATGTCCATATGGGACAGGCTTTGTTTTTAGAAGTCAGAACCATAAAGGTACAAACATTTCAGAAAAAATGTACACAACAAATCTACAATGGTGAAGATGGAGAAGATTATGGTACAGTTGTTAAAAACTGAAAACCAAGGACCCATTCACTTTCAAGGTACAAACCACCAAAACCTCAAATTGGTTCCTGTAGATCAAGGCGGAGGTCAAGGCTGAAACAAAAGACACCTGAGCTCCAGTTGAGTTTACACATGTAGAAATTAAAGGGACTTACTTGGTTGTCCCATTCTCAGACAGCTGAGAATCAGCAGCATCAGAGCCTTCATCATGCTGGGTTTGCTTTTCCCTTTTTCAGCCGGTATCCAAAAGCGCTGGCTTCCAGTAAGCCCTCAGCAGGCAGCGTAGCACAGGCACAGCTGGACAGACAGACACAGAGCTGAGTGTGGGCAAGGAGTCAGAGAACTCCAGGTTTTGTTCCTCCACAGCAGAGTTCTCAGTTTATAAGTAAGAAGAGAGCGAGAGATAAAGAAGAGAGGGGAAGTTGGAGAAGTGACAGCAAAGATCGCAATGGACAGCTGTGCAGATTGCTGTGCTCACACAGCACTGTGTGTGATGAGCCTTGTGCAGGAAATAAGCAGGACTAAGGGAGGTCTTATGCAGCTGGACAGCATTGAGGAGGAAATGCCTTTTACACAAGTAAAGACATTCTCTAAGGAGCCCAAATACCAGAAAAACAGACCCCCTCCTCCTCACACACGTCCAGAAGGCGGGGTGTACAGGGACCCCCACTGAGGAGGATCAACTTGATGTTTTTGTCACTCTGAAGTTCTGTTCTGTTTGTCTTCTGTGTGGCCTCCACAATGGGCTATTTTCGACAGTTAACTAAAATGTTTTCTACTAATAAAGCTGAAAGTTTGCAGTAAAGTGGCACTCTAGCTAAAGCATGTTTTACATCGTTTCCAACTGTTCCTCATTCGGAGGGTCTGTCCCTTTTTTAGAACCATATCTCTTTGTCCATCTCTTCTCTTCAGTTGTCCCTCTTTTTGGTCTGAGGTACAGTATAGATCTCTATAAAATGTGCTACTTATACCTACCAAATACTACTCTAAGGCCCAGATTCTCGTAGGAGTTACGCCGGCGTATCTCCAGATACGCCGTCGTAACTCTGAGTTTGAGGCGTCGTATCTATGCGCCTGATTCTTAGAATCAGTTACGCATAGATTTGTCTTAGATCTGACCGGCGCAAGTCTCTTACGGCGTCGTATCTAAGTTGCATATTTACCCTGGCCGTTAGGTGGTGCTTCCGTCGATTTACGCGTCGAATATGGTAATGAGCTAGATACGCCGATTCTCAAAACGTATGTGCGACCGACACGTTTTTTTACGTCGTTTACATTAGGCTTTTTTGGGCGTAAAGTTACCCCTGCTCTATGAGGCGTAGATGAGGCGTACCAATGTTTGGTATGGACGTCGGAACAGCGTCAAATTTTTCACGTTTTACGACGTTTGCATAAGTCGTCCGTGAATGGGGCTGGACGTAAGTTACGTTCACGTCGACTAGGCATTGAGGGGGCGCAATTTTATTTGAAAATTTGACGTGATACTTAGCATGCCCGCGCATGCACCGTTCGAAAAAAGCGTCAATTACGTGGGGTCACGATTAATTTCCATTTATAAGTATTTATTTATTATCAAAGAAAAACTAACCAAAAGTATTTAATTTTTTTTATTTTTTTTTATATTTCGATGTATATTTCTTGTTACTATCAAAACCTACCACCAAATAACAACCCTAAATTCTCCTGCTCTTGGCGATCGCAGCGATACCACATATCTGCATGTTAGTTGTTTGTACCAGTAGTATAGCCCAAAAACAATATTGCACTTTTTTTTCTGTCCTACCTAAGGCTGCATTCACACCTTAGCGTACAAAATCGCGGCGTTTTGTCCAGCGAGTTGCGGCAACAAATTGCGACAAAACGCCGCGATTGTGAATGCAGCCTTACCCCCTCTATGGAGATGGTTCACATCTCCTATGCCGAAGGCCGAAAGCCGCCTGAAAAAAAGGTCCGGGACTTGTTTTCAGGCGGCAGGCGTACGGCGTTCAGCGTGGAGATGTGAACCATCTCCATAGAGGGCAATGTGAAATTATCCCTCCAGCGTCTCAGGGGCGGCTGCGGCGTCGCACTACAGGCGTATATACGCCTAGGTGTGAATGGGGGCTAAAACACACTGACAGATAATAAAAAAAAAAAGAAAATCCTGGACGGCAGTCCAGGGGTATCTGAGAATCACTGTGTGTGAGGGACACTTTGATTTAAAGATACCACGGTCACTGCACCAGCTACACGCTTTTTTTAGCACCTGCCTCCTGGGCCAGGCCTTTTGACTAGGACCGGAGGATTTTTTTATTCCTGGCCGGAGGGCCTGGTCATTGTTTAACACAATGACCACTTCTTTCACTCTACTCTTCACTATCCCTTTCCCCCACTTCATTTAATTTATTGTTTTGTCACGTTTTTGTCTTTTTTTTGTGCACGTTTTGTCTCACTGTGTGATCAGTAGGGTGCCGGTCCTCGGGCCAGCCCTGAACGTCTTGGGAGTAGGTGGACATGGCCTTCTGGCTTAGTTCGCCTGCTCTCATGGGGTCTCCCTTCGGGGGAGCCCCACCTAGTACTGGGAGGGTTCTGTTTCGGCAGTCCCTGCGAGGAAGTTGGGTCTGTGTCAGCTTTGGTTGCTCGGACCACAGTACCTCAGTCCCCGTCTGGAGCCTAACGCCCCGGGGGATCAGGGTTTTGGGTCCTTTCTTCACAGGAGGACGACTTGACGTTGTACCCGTCTGCACGTTTTTGTGAACACCTTTTATGTGTGTGCACATTTTTTCTGCACCGGGTAGAGTTTTTTGGGTGTGTTCACACGCCATAGGCTTTTCAAAAAAAAAAAAAATCAACTGGGATATCAATGCTTTTATTAATAAAGCTTGATTCTTCGTTTTTTTTTGTAAAATTATTTTTATTGATTTTGACAATTATAGATAACAAAACAACAACAAAAAAAAAAAAAGAAAAAGGCAGCCGACCCAGCATAACACTGGGCCGGTGAAAGGCCAACATGGCCTAAGTACACAACCCGCAATTACGTTAACAAACCAACCTAACCCTCCCCCCCACCCTTTTGCTCAGCTCCCACTCTCCCTCCCATGAAACCACCGGAAACTTGTCAGTTGTCCCGCCTCCCACTCCTTCCCAGGATCCAAACACTTCACCCCACATCACCCGACCCTACCCAGTATCTGAAGTGTTGAAAGGTATGAGGAAACCCATATCCGCCATCAGGCCTTATCCAACAGTCAGGTCAGAGTTATACCAAGCCTGCCATACCCTGTCAAATTTTTTCCCACAACCCCTGGAAAGGTAAGTCGTCTTATAATACGGCATCATCGAATTAACCAGGCCCTTCCAAAAGCGCAAATTAGGTGCCTCCGGCTTGCGCCATTTTAACAGGATGGCCTTCCGTCCATAGAACAAAAGGATGTTAAGCAGTGTCCGATGAGCCCTGGATGGCACCACATCCTCCACTAATCCCAGTAAACATACTGTAGTCGTCATCGGGACAGGAGTCAACAAAACTGCTGAAATACAAGAGGTGACCTCCGACCAAAACTGCTTGATCCGAGGGCAGCTCCAAAACACATGTTAAGCTTGATTCTTAGTTAATCTTTGGTTTATATCGTTTTTCTGATCTCATGTATTTCTCATTGCTGAGGTGCATTTCCAGCTCTCACCATGGGGTTGTTAAGACAGGTGTTCATTTCAATGTCTGCACCTTGCCGAGCTGGTTACGCACTTCGGTATATGTATTCATCTATATATGGAGAAATCATTTTCCATATATGCTGTTGAGTTATTTATACTTACCTTGTATGTTTTTGATTATTTTTTGGTAATACATATTGTTACACCTTGGCCCATTGGTTGCCTTTATGTATTCATCAGACTAGCGAGTATGTCTATTTGTGAGCACTGTTTACTATTAAGTTGGTTAGACCATGGAATTTATTTACCGTGTAACCTCCCTATGCCTGTGGTTCTGTGCGGTGTTACACCTGCAGCCATACACATCTGTTGATGACAGCATTTGTCAGATGAGACGAGACGGTAGGAGTCACTTCCGCATTCATTACCAGATCACCACACCCCCATGCGTTGCATGTAGGCGACGCCTGTTGGTTAACAGTTTGGAACGCAAGTTTGCTTTGCGGATCACGGGTACGGTCTTGGATCCAGAGGACAAACCGTTTCCACACTGGATTCAGCAACCACTGGATAGGCCTCTCTCACTGACCTAGCAGCCGGTGCGAAGCTCATTCAAAAGTCTCTGCCACAGACTTGATGAGTGTGGTTGAGTCGTTGCACAGTCCTCTGCCAAAGGACTTTGAAAAGTTCCAAGACACAGCTACACAGTACCAGGATCTTTCAGCCAGCCGGCAGCACTGTGTGGTATATTGGCCAGGATGCGTCCTCCAATTGAGTTCCCAATTGTTCGGCTTCTTCCCGCAGGCAAGACAGCACAGGACCACCCCTGGACCCGTGGTGACAGCGACACCTAGAGTCAAGTGGAAAATGTGCAACGCAGCCAAGCTGGAACAGAAACCAATAATTCGACATAATCATTCCGAGCTAAACTACAGCTCAGATAACTTAAATTTACATATAGCGCCTACCCAACAAGAGCAGGGCGCTACATATTGTTATTGAAAATTTACATTTGTGGTCACTGTAGATCAGTGGTTCTCAACCTTGCTAGTGCCGTGACCCCTTGAAAAATTTTCCCATGTTGTGGGGACCCCTAACAGTAACATTTTCGTAGCGTGAGTTGTCAGGCAAGACATGTAATTT
This sequence comes from Rana temporaria, assembly GCF_905171775.1. Taxonomy (NCBI): domain Eukaryota; kingdom Metazoa; phylum Chordata; class Amphibia; order Anura; family Ranidae; genus Rana; species Rana temporaria. The sequence continues at coordinate 145,402,038 of NC_053497.1, read as the reverse complement.
GCGCCCCTAACCCAAGGACATTTAGCGCTCCCTGAGTCCCTTCCACTCGTACAGTATTAAAACCACTTATGGTACATTTTAGGATGTACCATTCTCTCTTTGTTCTCCTTTCTTTCCCTTTTATCTCTCTCTATCGGCTGAGAAAAGGCTGGGAAAGCAGTGCGGTCTTCGGGAATAGCCCAGGATTCGTTGACCCCTGCCAAATTGTCATTCGACCCCCAGGTTGAGAACCACTGCTGTAGATGTAAGAATAATCTACCATTGCTGGACTGGAAGAGACTACAAGTCCCGGGAGGGAGGTCAGGAAGAGCAGGATGAAAAAGAGAAGCCAGAGGCACTCTCGTGGGGAACAGTGAGAGGTCAACCATCAGAGTGGGCTGCTACAGTATATTGAGAGCGAGATTTCCACTACCAGATCCTAGGCCAACACTGACATCATTGCTTCTGTGTGTTAGCTGGTTAAAATAGCAGTTAGTCACTGACCCGGCCAGTAGGTGTGCAAAACATACGTTGGTCCATTGTGGTGCATTGTGTTTTTTTTTGTTCTGTTTTCAGTGAATGGCACCGTAGGGTTTTGGTTTGAATTGCCCATTACTCTTTAAACTGCACAGCTACTATATGTTCCTCATTTTCAAGGATTGCACAAGACTGCTGGTTTGTGTTTGGAAAGAGCCTTTTATGTACTCAAGGTTCAATGGTGTCTTCAGCAAAAACTTTTTTCTAGGGTTGGATTAGAAACTTTCATATTTTCCTATTGCTTTCTGTGTCTCCAGTGAAGAGATCTAACCTCTCTATTTGTCACATTGTCAAAAAAAATGAAAGTAAAAGGAAATGAAAATTTCATAATTATATAAAACCATGGATTTTTTTCTGAATTTTGGCTCAAACTTGTGTTGCATACACACGGTCACACAAATGTTGTCGGAAATTCTGAACATCAAGAACGCGGTGACGTACAACACTACGACGAGCCAAGAAAAATGTCAATGATTTCGAGAATGCGTAGGATTTTTGTGCATCGGAATTGCATACAGACGATCGGCATTTCCGACAAGAACTTTTCCCGTCGGATAATTTGAGAACCAGCTCTCAAATTTTTGCTGTCGGAAATTCCGACAGAAAATGTCCGATGGAGCCTACACACGGTCGGAATTTCCGACCAAAAGCTCACATCGAACTTTTCTTGTCGGAAATTCCGATCGTGTGTACATGGCATAAAAAGTAAATTCCCCTCACTTTGAGAAGATTTCCCTCAATGTTCTGTTATGGCAGAGGTAAAAACTCAGCAGGGGTTCTAACCCTTTGCCACTATTTTACAAAATGCAGAAACACATTATGGCTTAGAGATACACTTTAATATCTGTTGCTGCTATTTTGGCGGCCTGAGTGAAATGATTCTGTCACCAATAATAGAGAACCATGACATGCAGCAGTTCACCAATTAGAATATCTGTCAGTGTACAGATTAATGTTACAATCTCCAGGCACAGCACAGTGTCAGAAACCCTATGCAACTCTGAGGCCCCGTACACACGACCCAGGAACTCGACGTGCCAAACACATCGAGTTCCTCGTCGAGTTCAGTGTGGAAGCCGCCGAGGAACTCGGCGGGCCGACTTTTCCCATTGACTAACGAGAAAATAGAGAACATGTTCTCTTTTCGGCCCGACGAGTTCCTCGTCGGCTTCCTCGCTGAAAAGTGTACACACGACCGAGTTTCTCGCCAGAATCCAGCTCCGACCGAGTTTCTGGCTGAATTCTGCCGAGAAACTCGGTCGTGTGTACAGGGCCTTATAAAGATCTCAACAGAGAGTTTCAAAACTTTAAAGAGAACTTGAGCCATTTCAGGACTTGATGTTCAGTGGGAGGAACAATGCCCTGGTGTTGGTACATTGGATGATAAATTCCCCATGATTATTGTTCCTTTTTTCTTTGCATGGGCAACTTACCTGACTTAATTAAACCCACAACAGTGAAATCTGTCAGTAAATGCAGAATAGCATGCTTGTTATACTCACTGTGGAACTTAAGGGGTTAATTCTCTGCACAGATCCTCCCTCGCCTGCAGGGTCTGTCTTGGCAAGGCCAGATAATACATAGTGAGGTTAGTACTGTTGCACATGCTCAGTTTGGTCTCTTTTGCTGGAGAGAACATTTCCTTGTTGATCAGAGCTAGCCAGTTCACATGATATTGACATCACATATGTGGGCATGTATACAGATCCTAAATGACAGCCCAGTCTCTCCCTCTTTCATGCCCAGTAACTAAAAAAGAACACAGTGGGTGGGATGTCACATCTTGATTCATGGATTATCGGCCTCCCATAACATCATGAGGACACAGGCTACAGTGGAAATCTCATCCTACGTTCAGTCAGCACTCAGGCAGACCATGCAGTTTATCATGTGACTGGGGTATACAGATCAGCCAAAAAGATATATAGTGGCAGTAGTTTCATGTAAAAAGAAGATTTATAAGCCGTAGGCACTTTGGGGGGGCATATGAACTTTTTTCATATTACTAGGTTTATTAACATTTTAAGATTGGCCGTAGATGGCAATTCCTGCTGAATAAGATATAATTCCAACCATGGATGCCCCACAAGCAACTCCTGGCTTGACAAAAGTTGATTTAAAAATTAACTGGGCCAGCTGGAAAATGATCCATTGAGCAGTGACTGTATAGTCATGGTTTGGCAGCCACATTATTCAAGCAGCTGTGGGAGAGATCCACCCTAAAGTGGAAGTTCTGCTTTAAGCATTCCCCCCCTCCTATGCCACATTTGGCATGTCTTTATTTTTTTTTGGGGGGGGGGGGCGGGTACTTACTCTTAAACAGGTACCTGTTCCCACTTCCGGTTGGACTGCCTAGCCCCCTGTATTGGGGCATGATCTATATCCATTATACCCCAAGAATTTATCAAATCCTGGTGGTTGGGGTGGAGAAGCTTCTATTGCTGAATTTTCCATATTTTTTTTTTTTTAAAAGATTGCTGATATAGGTGTTATGCCCCTCACTACACGTGACTGAGGTGTATTCAGGCACACTGTTAACTCCTCTCCCTGTCTCCTCACTTACTCCTGTACAAGTCTTGAGTAAGTATACAGAGCTGGCTTCCTTGATTTTGAAGGTGTCAAAGAAGGCTGAGCTGGCGAGTGATCTGTTGCTTTGATCGTCCAGAATCACGTATAGCTTCACTGCTTTTTCTCTGTGGCCTGTGGGGTAAACTGTAACAAGACAAATCTTAGAGCAGGATTTGTTAGACGAACCTTCTCCACATACTTGGGTGCACTGGTGTGCAACTACAGGAGGGTGCCGTGACGTCATCGCGTTCCGTCCTGAACGCCGGCGGTGTTTTCGATCGAGTAACGAGAGGCATCGGAACATTGGAGTGGAGTGATTACCGCTTTCACTACTTCTGTGCCCTAATCCCACTTATTAAATATACCTCTTTGAATACTTAATACGCTATGAGAGTTCCTTTCTTCTTATCGCCCATGCATCTATCCCGGATCCATTGCGGAGTTCCACTCTGAATAACATACGGATTGGTTACAGGGAGACCTGACTTCCCATATGCTCCATAAGACTGATGCAAAGCAGTCTTTCTTTCTGGTAAGCAGGCATACTTATCTCACGGGTGTAGTGTGGAAATCTATCCCAATTAGCAGCAACTTGGAGTTCATCACATCACCTTTCTTGGCAGCTGTTTTTCTCACAAGAATTAATGCTGGACTATTTCACTTAACCTTTATCACTTAATGGTTTTTGAGGTCTCGTTTCTTTTTCACACCGACCTCTCCAAATTTTTCTGGTTCTGTTCGCAATTCCAGAATGAACATTTATTCATATAAATCTTCATGAACTATATATTTATCACAGATCAGCGCTGCACTTCTTTTTGTTTTTTATACAGGAGGTACTGTGTCTTGTTGCTCCCCGCCGTGCTCTTCCACCTGGGGTGAGGGGGTAAGAGTCCATGGCGCTGGCCCTGGATGTAGAGCGGTGTTGTGCTCTGTGCTGTCAAACTCAGAGCAGTTGATGCCCACCTTACAGTCTTTACCAATGTGAGAAGTTGATGTGCAGCACCTGTAACAAATTCTGTTTTCTTTGAGGAAGGTTCTGCGATCTTGGAGAGTCTTTTCTCTAAAAAAACCTCTGCACTTTAACAATGAATGAGGCTTCTTGTGAAGAGGACACTCTCTGCTTGGATTCTCTGCTGGAAATACACTTGTTTTGCGTACTGCGACAGGTGTGACTTTGAAGTTGCAGGTTAGAGCAGGCTTACTTGACCTAGGGAGAGAAGAGTCAGGTGATGAGATGACAAAACTAGGATCATTTTTAACCTTTGCTTGATGGCGAATAAAGTCCACAAAATAAGAGAATGGTGGGAAGGGGACGTTGTACCTTTGCTTGTAGTTGGAGCCTCGTGTAATCCAGGTATCTTGAAGGCTGTAAGGTAGCTTCTGCACTATAGGGTTAACGCCACGGGCTGTGTCCAGAAAGACAAGGCCTGGCAAGTCTCCTTCTGCTTTGGCTATTTGGAGTTCTGTCACTAGGTCACTCAATTCTCTCAGCTTCTGGTAGCCTCTGTTAGGAATCTTGGGAAAGTCCTCTATTCTTTTAAAAAGAGAGTTTTCTAGAACTTCTGGGGAACCGTAACACTCATCCATCCTCTCCCATATCGTGCTCAGCCCTTTGGTTGGGTAATTAATGTTAATGTCTCTGATTCTCCTTGTATGCTCTGATGACTCATTCCCCAGCAATTTGACTAAGAGATCGACTTCCTCACTTGCTTTTAAACCAAGATCCCTAGTTGCATTTCTGAAGGACGAACGCCATGCTCTATAACTTTCAGGGCGATCGTTAAACTTTGCAAGTCCCTTTGCTAACAGTTCAAATCGTGCTAAGAACTTGAAGAAATCTGACATACCTTGATCATTATGTGAGTAGCTAGGGGGCGCTCTGTTGTGCCAGGAACTTGGAGGGTAGTTGCAGTCATCAGAGATGCTGTCGTTGTGTCTTTTAACCCGTCGTTCTTCATTTTCGATTTGGTCAACTGTGACGTAGTGTTTTGATAGCCTGGATGCAAAATGTGCTGAAAACTGACTGAGTGCAGGTTTACTTTCTTGCTTGATATAAGGCAGGGATGGACTGGCCATTGGGACTACAGGGAGTTTACCGGTGGGCCAGTGGCTCAGTGGGCTGGCTTCAGTGGCAGTGGACCGCCGCAACCCTCCGCTCCTCTGTCTCTCCCTTCCCGCAGCGCTTACCTCCTCTCCCTTCCCGCAGTGCTCACCTGGGGGGAACAAAGAAGCAGGGGGAGGACCAGAGGAGCAGGGGGGACGACAGAGGAGCATGGGGGAGGGGACAGCTGACTCAACAGCTATGGGCTGGGAGTTTCTCACTTCTGCCTAATCTTGTCCCATAAGGGGGGGGGCATCAAACTGATTCTTTGACCCGGGTGAAATAATGTCTAGCTTCCCCACTGGTACTGCCTATAAGAGTACCAGTACCAGCCGTTCTACTGTAATAAAGTAGTGGCTAGTGGCTAGTGAAGGGGGAGAGGGGCAGGGATGGACTGGCCATTGGGACTACAGGGAGTTTCCCGGTGGGCCGATGGCTCAGTGGGCCGGCTTCAGTGACAGCAGACCGCCGCCCCCCTCCGCTCCTCTGTCTCTCCCTTCCCACAGCGCTCACCTCCTCTCCCTTCCTGCAGTGCTCACCTGGGGGGAACAGAGAAGAAGGGGGAGGACCAGAGGAGCAGGGACGACGACAGAGGAGCATGGGGAAGGGGACAGACAGCTGACTCAACAGCTATGGCCTGGGAGTTTCTCACTTCTGCCTAATCTTGTCCCATAAGGGGGGGGGCACCGAACTGATTCTTTTCCACGGGTGAAATAATGTCTAGCTTCCCCACTGATACTGCCTATAAAAGTACCAGTACCAGCCATTCTACTGTAATAAAGTAGAACGGCTAGTGGCTAGTGAAGGGGGAGAGGGGGCTTGGGTGGCCGGGGGGGGGTTGCGGGAGTTGTCCGGCCGCCATGGGAAAGACCTGTCAAAGTGGGAAAGTCTGGATGAAGTCCAGGGCCAAATTTTTGTCCCAGTCCAGCCCTGGAGAGGGGGCTTGGGTGGTCGGGTGGTGTGGGAGTTGTTCGGCCGCCGTGGGAGAGATCTGTCAAAGTGGGCCAGTCTGGATGAAGTCCAGGGCCAAATTTTTGTCCCAGTCCAGCCCTGATATAAGGCGCGTGAATGGCGGGAGTTGATTTCGCTCTTGGCACTGTAAGCGGGCAATTGTCTGGTTCGGTGTGTCGCTGCACATATTCTGAGGTACACTCTGTACTGTCATGAGGGACGGATTTTTCCCCAAGCACGTTGCTGAGCCGCTCACTGGTGGGCTTTGCAAGTTCTTCTAGAATGTCTGCCTCGGCAGCAGCAGCCGCTGACTCCTTCTCTGCAGCTAGTTTCTCTAATGCAGTTCCATGCTTAACTTTGCGTGGGCAATGGCGATTGTTTCGCTTTTCACTGACCTCTTTGTGCTCGTGGAGTAAACTTCCGACCTTGTCGCAAAGTGCTCTGACTTTGTCTGTGACATGGTGTCTCGCTATATGGAAGCTGATAACACTGCTGTCTCACTGGCGTTCTGTATGGTAGCCGTGCTTAGAAGCCTTCGTTTTACTGGCGTTCTGTATGCTAGCCGTGCTTAGAAGCCTCCGTTTTACTGTTATGCCCCTCACTACACGTGACTGAGGTGTATTTAGGCACACTGTTAACTCCTCTCATACCAATGCATTCCAGTAGGCGCAGAATCCTTTGAACTTTTATTGATACAAGACAGAGTAAAACTGTAACAGATACAAACAAAATGCAATTAATAATCAATCTCACAATTAGTGCCTCCCTATCTATCTAGCTGAAGACACAAATTATAGACATACCGAAGATGAATCTGAATTAGGGTTGCCACCTTTTCTTCAAGCCAAACCCGAACATTTTTGTGTCGTACGGCAATTTTTTTTGTAGTATACAGTCACTATTAGGGCACTTTCACACGGACATGTCGACAGAGCGATCCCAGCTGAGCAGGCAGATGACAGGTCTGTCTCTGCACACTGGGGGATCGGATGAAGACGGGCCGTAGAGTCCATTGTCATCCGATCCGCCAGATGGATGCAAAAAATGCAAATTTTTTATTGCTCGCTGAAATGCCTCACTTCTTGTATGAGTGTCACAAGATCAGTAAGTGGGGAGAGAAGCTTCCCAATTTGATCATAAACTAGGGTGACCAGACATCCCCGGTTTCCGGGGACAGTCCCTGGATTGAGGACACTGTCCCCGGAGCCAGTCTGTCCCTGGATTTGTGCCCGGATTGCAGTGGCAAGGGGGCATCTGGTACTCTCACCCGGGTGCAACATTTAGGGGGGTCACAAAATCATTACTGGGCCCCCCCAAGTGTGCTGTGTTGCCCCCCCCCCCCGCCCAGGGACTCCTGTGTTCCAGCCTGTCCCCCATGAGCCCTCTGGTGCGGGCGACCCATGTGCGTGTTAGAATGGCGGAGCTGAGGGGTGGTGCAGAGCGTACGGCGGCTATTAGAGAAGCTCTTTGCAGGGGATACTGAGGAGCAGCTGGGTGTCGGAGAACAGTACCTGGTGCTGGGGAGAGCCCTGCTCCGATGGATTACCATGAAGGCCATGGAGAGATGAGCAAAATCAACCTATCTACACTGTTCATGTGGGGGGGGGGGGTGAGCAGTGCAGGAATCAGGTAGGTCAGTGTAGTGGTCAGTATAGGAATCAGGTAGGTCAGTGTAGTGGTCAGCATAGGAATCAGGTAGGTCAGTGTATGAATCAGGTAGTTTAGTGTAGTGGTCAGTGTATGAATCAGGAAGATCAGTGTAGAAATCAGGTAGGTTAGTATAGTGGTCAGTGTAGGAATCAGGTAGTTCAGTGTAGGGTAGGGTGACTAGACATCCCCAGATTGAGGACACTGTCGCCGGACCAAGTCTGTCCCCAGTTTTGTCCCCGGATTGGATTTGAACAGGGGCTGGGGCAGTTTCAAAGATAGTCAGTGCAGAATAAAAAAAAAAATCTGAATTACACCCCCGCTTAAAGGGGTGTATTTTTTCCATTGTCTGTGCCCCTTTCTTGTGCCTTGGCTCAAGACCCAGCCAGCCACCTGCCTGTTTATCTCCTTGCCTTCCCTGGTGTGTCAGGTCACCTGTGGCCAGGTGACAAGTGCACCCTGTTGGGGTCAGGGATGCACCACAGGGTAGTGAACCCTATGGCCGACTGCTGCGATTAGAGAGGAAGCGTGAACCCAAGATCGCCCAGGGCGCGGAGTCTAAGACCCAGCTTTGTGTTCACCAGAGCCTCTAGTGGTGAGGATGGCCTGCGCCGCAGCTGGATCCAGGTCGCGACCCCTGGGATCCCCTAGGTCACGCTTCGCAGGGAGAGAAGGGAAGCAGCAAGCAGGACAAGTGGTAGTGATGGGTAAGCCGAGGTCAGGGCAACAGGCAGACAAGGGTAACCGAGGTACAGGCAAAAGGTCAGGATCACAGGCAAACAGGAGAAGTCCGGGACGAGCCAAAAACGGTACACAGGAAGATAATCGTAGCACACTGCAGACAGGAACTAAAGTGTTATACCTGAAGGGTTCCACATGTACTGGCACTTTAAGGCTGGCTCCACCCAGCAGTGATGACAAGGGTCAAGGGGCATAGTAGCCATCTTAGAGAGAGCACATGTAAGAAGCATGATATGTATTGTCCTGAGATGCATGTTGCAGTGTACAGCATGTACTGAATAAACATCCATTGTTCCAGACCAGAGTCTTGTGTCCCTCACAACACACAGGATATAACAGTGGCGACGAGGATGGGATTTACAAAGTGTCTATCAGTCTGAGAGAGAGACAAAGACATTGTGGATTGTCACCTGGATAAAAGCAATCACAGATCCCAGCAGGAAAATGTCATTAATCGGGACATTAAGTGAGTTTGATGGAGAACAGACATCCTGGAGTTCCTGGGTTGAGAGACTGGAACAGTATTTCAGTGCAAATGCCATCCCAGACAACAGGCAAGTAGCAGTGTTTCTGACAGTGGTTGGGGCCAACACATATGACACTCTTAGGGATCTGCTTTCCCCTGTAAAACCAGCAGCTAAGACATTGGCAGAGCTGCTGACACTGCTAGAGGATCACTTCCAGCCTAAACCATTTGAAATTGCAGAAAGATTTTGCTTCTATCAGAGGCAGCAGCAGACAGGTGAAGAGATTAAAGTTTATGTGCTCGCCCTTCGCAGACTAGCCTCTACCTGTTCTTTTGGGGACTACCTACCTATTGCACTGAGAGATAAGTTTGTTATGGGACTGAATTGTGAGTCAACCCAAAAGAGACTGTTAACAGAGAAAGACCTTACCCTTACAAAGGCAATTGAGATAGCTTCAGTGATGGAAATGGCTGTGAAAGATACAGAGGAATTGAACCCCCAGAGCAGAAGGGAGGAGGTGAAGCAGGAAGTTTTCAGGACAGCAGTCAAGCCAACTGCTGCAAACTGGAAATACAGACCCCCACCAAGCCGGGAGTCAGCTTGCTACCATGAGACCATGATTACAAAGTCTGCCGGTTTAAGGATCAGACCTGTCATAATTGCGGTAGGACCGGCCATCTGAAACGAGTTTGCCGTAGCAAGAAGGTGCAAGATAAAGAACCTCTGAACCCCAAGACAAAGACATATATGGTGGGAAGATATACATCATCATCTGAGTCAGAGGATGAGGCTGTGCTCCACAGGTTAGACATACATCATATGCATTCAGCACCCTCCGCAATGACTGTAGATGTAACCGTTGAGGGAAAGAAACTCAGGATGGATGTAGACACAGGAGCAGCAGTTACAGTTATCACCCAGAAACAATGGAGACAACTTCAGACCCGAAAAACTGTCCGCCCAACACCAATCAAACTGCAGACATACTCAAAACAGATACTCCACCCACTGGGTTACTCAAAAGTACAGGTATTGTACAAGGGTCAGACAAAGAGACTGCCATTATATATCCTAGAAAATGGGGGACCCCCTTTCTTTGGGAGAGACTGGATTGCTCACATTGGTATGCCAGACATCGCCATAAGTCCCTGTAACACCGTTACAATTCCATTAGGAGATAATGAGGGATGGGTGGTGTCCCTGAAGCAGCGGTTCCCAAATATTTTTGATGACCAGTTGGGAAAAATAAAGCATCACTGTGTGAGACTCAAGCTGAAACCCAACGCTCAGCCTAAGTTCTTCAAAGCTCGGACAGTACCTTTCGCACTCCGAGCAGGTGTGGAAGCAGAACTAAGTCGGCTGGAGGAACAAGGTGTCATCTCAAAGGTAGAGCACAGCGAGTGGGCATCACCAGTTGTACCGGTAAAGAAATTGAATGGGGACTTGCGCATTTGTGGCGATTTCCGCATGGCACTGAACTCTCAACTGGAAATAGACCAGTATCCCCTACCCAGAGTAGATGACATTTTTGCCTCTCTTGCAGGAGGTCAAAAGTTCACCAAGCTTGATCTCAAACAAGCATATTTACAATTTGAGGTCCATCCTTCTTTCCGCAAGTTTCTGACCATCAACACCCACAAGGGACTGTATCAATATAATCGGATGGTGTTTGGGGTAGCCTCTGCCCCAGCCATTTGGCAACGAAAAATGGATGAGATTTTGGCGGACATTCCTTTCACTCAGTGCCTGCTAGATGACATGCTCATTACAGGACGGACCGACCAGGAACACAAGCAGAATGTGGAGCTTGTGTTGGCGAGACTCCAAGAACAGGGTCTGAAAGTGAACTTAGCAAAATGCCAATTCATGGTGCCTAAATTGGAGTTTTGTGGCCACCTTGTGGATGCAGAAGGTATACACACCACAGAAGCCAAGGTTGATGCTTTAGTCAAAGCTCCAGCCCCAACCAACGTTCAGCAGCTGCGATCATACCTTGGCTTGCTGAACTATTACCACAAATTCCTGCCAGATCTGGCACACACCTTGTTTCCGTTGAACAAGCTTTTGGAGAAACACTCCAGATGGGACTGGTCGGCTGCATGCCAACGTGCTTTTGAAGTTTCTAAGCGGAAGCTGTTGGCGTCACGCATGCTCGTGCACTATGACCTCCAGAAGCCTCTCACCTTGGCTTGTGATGCCTCACCCTATGGTCTGGGGGCGGTACTATCTCACATCTTACCAGATGGGTCAGAAAAACCAGTGGCATTTGCCTCCAGGTCTTTGACAAAAGCAGAAAGCAATTACTCACACATTGACAAAGAGGCTCTTGCGCTGATATGGGCAATTGAGAAGTTTCATCTTTACCTGTATGGTAGGGAATTCACCATACTGACGGACCATAAACCACTCCTTCAGATCTTTAGCCCTGACAAAGGCATCTCCCAGACTACTGCGGCCCGCCTCCAACGCTATGCCCTATTCTTGGGGGCATACAGCTACAAAATTCAGTATCGTGGTCATGATGCCAATGCTAATGCGGACGCTATGTCCCGACTGACAGGGAGGTCCATGGACTCTTCTCCACCGGTCAAGAGTTGTCGTTACACCAGCCTGTCCTTCTTGTCTTCTGGGGAGATAGCAGCCCATACAACCAAGGATACCTTTCTGAAAACAATACTCTCCTGGGTACGGTCCGGTTGGCCTGCAACTGTCACACAGGAGTATGAACCTTATTTCCGTAGGCGTATGGAATTAACTGTGGCTGGCAACTGTGTTTTATGGGGAGACCGAGTGATCATTCCACAGACCCTCCAGAGACCCATTCTGGACTTGCTACATACTGGTCATCCCGGGAGCACACGTATGAAACAAAAGGCCAGAGGCTATGTGTGGTGGCCAAACCTAGACTCAGATATCACAACATATGTGAATGCTTGTGCTGGATGTGCACAAACGGCAAGAGACCCTCCTCGAGGGTGCGTCCAGCCCTGGACTTGGCCCACGGTTCCTTGGTTTCGCCTACACTTGGACTTTGCAGGCCCGATCAGAGGACACACCTTCTTGATCATAGTGGACGCCCATTCAAAGTGGCCTGAGGTCACTCCTGTTACTCAGCCAACGACTAAGGCAACGGTTTCCATACTGTTACATCTCGCTGCTACGTTTGGATACCCCAGAGAAATCGTCACAGACAACGGTGCACAATTCACCAGTCAGGAGTTTCAGCGTTTCCTGACTGCCCACAACATCAAACACAAGTTGACCGCACCTTACCACCCGGCTACAAATGGTCAAGCAGAGCGGTTTGTGCAGACTTTCAAACGCTATTTCAAAGCTACAGTGGCTGCAAGTAAACAACAGTCCCTGTCACCCCAGCAGCTGGACTCCTTCCTTTCTGCTTACAGAAACACACCACATGCAACCACTGGGAAAACTCCAGCAGAACTCCTTCTGGGGCGGCAGCCATGGACTGTTTTGGATATGCTCCGCCCTCAAACAGTCCAGGAACATGTACTACAGTCCCAAGACAAGATGGTCAAACACAACGAGCTCCCCCGATTCACAGCCCAACAAAAGGTATGGGCCTGATCTTATGGGGCTTCCAACACCCGTTGGCTTCCTGCTGTCATTGCAGAGACCTTGGGACCCAAGATGTACAAGGTCCGCCTGGAAGATGGTTCCATTTGCAGACGTCATGCGGACCAACTGCGTCCTCGTTCTCAACTGCCCGAATCCCTGATGCCGGCTGAACCACCAGTGTCTCAAGGATCTGCTCCCAGCGAATCAGGATGCACAGAGACTGATGATTGTGGGGACTCTGAACTTTTGAACTCAGCTCCAACAGAGCCCTCCAGCTCTGGTCCGGAGGTCTGTTTACCCTCTGAGCTGGGGGATCCCTTCTTTGCCCTGCCGGTACCCATTCCGGCCAGCCCTGTTTCCTCCGGTCCCGAATCGCTGGATGCCCGGCCTCAACGACACTGTCGCCCTCCTGACCGGTTTCAGTTGCAAGAGCGGTTACGAGACTTTCGACGGGGCCGACGGAAGTGATCAGATGACATATTAACCCTGCAACGGTTCCTGGAAGCTTGAAGTCCCATAATTCTCCTGTGTTTGGAGGACTGTTATTGGACAGTTATCAGTTACTGTTTTGTGCCTGTTATTGTTTTGTTGTGTTTTTTTTTTGTTTTGTTTTTGTTTTTTTCTTAGGGATGGATGGAAGGTGTTATACCTGAAGGGTTCCACATGTACTGGCACTTTAAGGCTGGCTCCACCCAGCAGTGATGACAAGGGTCAAGGGGCATAGTAGCCATCTTAGAGAGAGCACATGTAAGAAGCATGAAATGTATTGTCCTGAGATGCATGTTGCAGTGTACAGCCTGTACTGAATAAACATCCATTGTTCCAGACCAGAGTCTTGTGTTCCTCACAACACACAGGATATAGCTAACAACACGGTTGAACAGCAAAGCAGACTAGCAGTGCAGTGGTTAATATAGGCTTCCTGGGATAGCCTAGGGTGGAGCAATACAGGGAGGAAGGTGATAAAAGACAGTCAGAAGGAGGGTCAGGCCTCTAATGAACACATGGAGATCAGGTAAGCTGCCAGAATTTATTGCATATCCATGACATGGTGGAGTGATCTTCCTCTGCTTCCTGCCCAGTAGTAGCCAGGCTCAGGGAGTGAGGCTTGAGAGGCTGTGAGGCGGGCGGCGTTGGCGACACTGATCACTGTATTAGTGTCACTTAGTGTCCGATATGTCTGCCGCAACATCGCAGTCCAGCTATGAGTCGCTGGTTGCCGCCATTACTAGTTAAAAAAAAAAAATGTCCCCGGATTTCATTTTAAAAATCTGGTCACTTTAGTGTAGGGATAAGGTAGGTCAGTGTAGGAATCAGGTAGGTCAGTGTAGTGGTCAATGTAGGAATCAGGTAGGTTAGTGCAGTGGTCAGGTAGGTCAGTGTAGGAATCAAGTTGGTCAGTACTACTGTCCTAGTGGAAGGGACTCAGGGAGTTCTAAAAGTCTGGCAGTGGGGTGCACATTTCTTGCCTCATCCCGGGCTCTGACAACCTATGCTATGCCACTGACTGCATAAATAATTTGAGGAAAATATGCGTATAAAATACTTTACCATTTGCCAATAAAAAAAAAAATATGTCCCCGGATTTCATTTTAAAAATCTGGTCACCTTATCATAAACCGAACTGGAAAACTGACGCAAATTGTAGCTCTTCCTCGCTCAATCCAAAACTAAAAACATCTGTGCCTGGAATTTGGCTTTAAACTTTTGCACTATGCACTTTTTTATTCAATAAGCTGGATAAAATAGTTTACAGACCAGCCGGTTTCCGAGCGCCAATATCGGCAAAGGCAGAAAAATGATGTCATCCTTTAGACGCCGCAGGGGTCTATCAGATGAAAGCTTCTGCTATACAAAAACTTAAATTTCCATGCAACGTAAACATTATAAAACTGTACTCTAAACAATATCACACATTGAAAACAATGGCAGGTCACACGCAATGTGCGCAGTACAAGTGGGACAGGGAGGGAACCCGAAATAGCCAAAGATGTAGAGATCGGAGACACACAAATACACAAAAATATATAAATACTTGATGAATGACTTCACAACACAAAAGTATTAGGCCTCGTGCTCCGTCCCTGGGACTGGATGGCGTAAGCCGCAGGCCCTAAGTCTTTTTGAGTGGCTTGGGAGACATTGCTGGTCTGAAAACGTCCCCTGCAGGAAATAGAGAGACAGATATATTTTGGGATATAATTGTGCAAGCTTCTTACAATAGGAATAAATGGCAGGGGGCACTTCCCGTCTGTCACCCAGTATATGACTGGCGACAGTTAAGGGTCAGGAAGTGCCCTGTCTGCGGCTCATACGACTTGTGCGCTGTGTAATTCTCGTTCTATCCAAATAAGTCAAGAGACATGGTGTCAGAGTGCTGGAGGGGGAAAGGCAGCGTCGTGGGGCCGCGCTGGATATGAGAAAAACATGGAAGACAGGAAGTACGTCACATACTGGCATGAGACAGGTGACTAATCCTCAGCATTCCCCTCTACATTGGCAGGAACAATCAGTGTTTGCTTTCTTTTTCTCTCTCATTTGTTTTGAGAAGTTTTCCCTTCTATTTCATTGTTTAACCCTGTCATGGCATTGCCAGCCATTGCCCCTGTAACAAGATACATTGTATTTTCAATCCGCATACATTTTACATTACCCATAAAATATACTGTATTGCTGAAACTATTTTCTTTTACATTTACATCGTTATTTTTATATTTACATTTTAGCATCTCATATAAAAATTTGTAGGTGGTCGTTTGAATACTGAGCAGCCCTGTGGCTTTTGTCAGGAAAACCCAGTTCATGTCCGTGCTCAAAGAAGTGTGCATGCAGAATGGTCCACAGCACTGCACAGAATCAGGGCCATGTGCGCATCTACATGTGTTCATCAGCGTGCACATGAACACAAGCACACACTTTTAAATAGGCTTTGGCACCCTATTTAAAGCACTGCAAGACTCAAGATCATCATAGCTGAGTGATTGTCAGCTCCTGTGACCCGTGACCAGACCCTGCTAGTTCCCCAGTGCTCCTTCTGATGATGCCCGATCTCAATCCCTCAGGTACCTGACCTCTGGCTTGTTTCTTGTCTCCACACAATTTGCTTATCCTTTCATCTCATCTTCTGCCAATGTGCTTCTGACCTCGGTTTGGCTCCTGACTATCTAAACCATACCCCTTTTCACCGTACCCATGTGTTCGTCTCACCTTTACCATAATAAAGACACAACACCATATTACCCTTGAGTGGACGTAGGGGTCGGCCACAGCTTTTATTGATAACCATATAACATTAACTTGTTAACCTTTATTAACACCGTAATTTTCCAAGGGGAAGCAACCAGCCAGCCGCCGGCCTAAGCCGACGGGCATAAAAGCCTTCCCCTTCTTTAATAATTAACTCCTGTACCGCCAGCTGTGACTTAAAACAAGTAGAAAACGCATAGTGCAACCAATAAACGGGGCCTGCAAGGCCAGAACCATAATATCCGTATAAACGTACCACCATAAAACACTGTCATCCGTGACTCCTTTACATACACTCATTTCTCTTATATTTTTTTTTTTTTTTTTGCAAAATTAGCTTGCTAAAACCAGACCTAAGGGGCGGGAGGGCGGGGAGCTCACCTGCTGGGGGCTGCTGCGGGCAAGAGGAAGCAGTTGGGAGGGGGAATCACTCTTAAACCCCCCTGTCACATGTCCCCAGTCCACCCCCTGAGCCTATCTATTGGCCCTATGCTGCCTGTGGAAAAACCTCCCCTATCCCAGGGAAGGGGAGGGGGGAAACCTGGAGGGGGGAAGACTCACTTAACTCTTCCCTGCCTGTGTGCCATCTCATATAGTCAGTGGCACCTAGCCCTACTTGGGCCGGTGCCAACCAATTTACGCTCTTGTCTTTCAAATCTGTGCCCCTGCCTCTGCCCATCTATTGCCAACTTCTGCTTGTCTCACCACATTCCTGCCTCCTGCTGTTGCAAGCCCAGTGACAACATCCAGTACAAATTTGTTTTTTTCAGCTTCTACTCAAGATCTAGTTATTTTGCTGGTCTTACTTACTTACTACAGGTACCCGTGTCACTCTGTGTCCTGTCTTATCCAGTTATCAATCCCAGGGGACAAACAGGACAGGAGGTGTAAGGAAGAGCCCTCTTATGAGTTCAGACTGTACAAATATATATTTGCCATCTGCCAATTGCATAAGTGTTTCTCAACCAGGATGCCACAAGCATAGAACCCAGTTTGCCTTGAATCAGAGTCATCAGTTGCAATGGTGAAGATAGGCCAGCCACCAGCACCATGACAACCAGTGATGCTTGTGGTATGCACAGCGTCATTTATTGCTATGGTGTTGGTGGCTGGCCCATCCAGAACATAGCAACTCGGGAAGCTAATCCAGCGTTCAGGTGAGGACAGAAGTCTGGCTCCTCCAGACCAGCTTCATCTCCTGCCCTCTGGCACTCTGCTGGAGCAGATAGAACTCTGATGTGAGGAGGGGACTGTGATTCGGGAAAGGGGCTCTGTGATTAGAGGGTAAATTTGTGATAGGGGAACTTTGATGTGATGAGGGGGCCTCTGACGTCATAGGGGGGCCCTGGGAGGATGAGAAAACCTCTGACATGATGGGGGAAATCTGACGTGAAAGGGGGCTCTGAAGTGCTTTGGGGACCTCTGATATGAAGGGCAGCTTTTGACATACAGTTAATTTCATCAAGGTTGTTGTGTGCATCGTCTCAGGTTTCTCATTGATACATAAAATTTATGATTTTTAGACTGTGGTACCTCAAGATTTTGCATACTTTTAATGGATGTCATGACTATAAAAAGGTTGAGAATTGCTGCTTTAGATGAGTCAACCCCCATGTAATAAGGTAGCAGAGTTTTTTGAGGTTGGAGTGTGGAAATGTGTGTAGCGCCTGTGTACTTTTCAGTACAGGTGCTATGTCAAATTTAGTGGGATGAGAGACTTATTTGCTCTCATCCAAGTTTGATCTGTCTAAATTCGGCTGTTGCCAGCCCTGAACTATCCTGTGGGTCATTCTGTGCTCCAGAGATGCAGTTCTATCTCTGGGAGGCAGGTGGCGCCAGAGGGGTCCAGGCGGAGGCGCCTTTTCCCTAGCAGCCAATCAGAGGAGTGCTTCCCTCGCGGGGCATGCTGGGGAGGGTATTTCTGTGGCAGACGCCATTTTGTGGGGTTCTTTGTGGGTTCCTGGTTCCTTTAGGGTGTGCGCATATCACGGGCCCCAGGCGATATGGCCTACCAGGCCAGGGCGCACATACTACGCGGAGTTCCTGACTTTGGGCCCGGAGCAACTGATGCTGCAAAGGGACCCCAGGGATTTACTGAGTGCCTTATCCCTCATCAAGAAGATCCCAAGCGAGTTGTGCTGTTCGATGGGGAGTCGGTCTGAGGTGAACCTGGAGGCAGGTAATCCAACAGGGCTTAGACGAACCATTGGGGATCTGGGTGGCCGGACACTGACAGGTTGTATGCTGCAAATTGTCAGTCGGTGACTCAAGGACAAGAAGTCCACCTGAGGGAGATTCAAGCTAACTATTAACGGGGAGGATCCGCTCTACTATTCATGTTCTGTTATACTAGGCCTGTGGCAGAGGTCTCTTTACAAATCCTAAGTTCCAATAGAGCCAGGTCTGTGGCAGAGACCTGTTCCTCCCCAGAAGTTCTAAGTGACGCTTTGGCTGCCAGGCCTGTGAGAGGGACCTGTCCAGGGGCACTTTACCCACTCCGGCGACTTCTATCCAAAGCCTGAATCTGCAAAGTTTATTCTTTTCACCAACCTAATCTATCTACCTCGAGTTGACTGTTGGTCGTGTTGGACCAGAAATAAAAGCATTGAAAACGTCAACCAACGGTCTGGACATTCCATCACTGCTCTCACTATCATCTTCATCCCTAGACACATCACAGAGGTAACATAATTATGCCGTCCCAAATCTAACCAGCGGCTCCTCCTTGGGTAGCGCTACATGTGTTTATGATTTTTCAGCAAACACTTCCTCAATGTCAGTTGTGCTGTATCAATATTCTCAGATGATCATGTTTTTCAAACTGACAACCAGGGCCGGCCTTTGGGGTGTGCGAGCTGTGCGGCCGCACAGGGCGCCATGGGCAAAAGGGGCGCTGTGCGGCCATCACAGCTCACAGAATGTGAGTAGCAGTCAGTTACTCACATTAACATCACAGGAGTCTGACTCCTACGAATCACAGCAGCAGGCGCTGCCAGGTCCCCCTGCCCTGGGACAACGCATCGGCACCTGAAAAAAATGGCTGCTGCCGGCCCCCCGACAGGCACACTGCCATGAGTCTAAGCGCCGGGTGGCGCCATTTTTAAATGCAAAGCCGCACCGACCACCAAAAGGTAAGTCACACTGAGCCCCTGGCCCTGCATGCATCTACTTTTTCAGATAAAAAGAAAAAATATTTACTTTTATAGCCAGCCTACACACAGAAGGGGAGGAGGATATAAGGGACTTAAAATAATAAAAAAAAAATAGAAGTAAAATACAATTATTTGTTCTAAATATTTTTTCCTCTTTGTGTATGTTTAGGTGACCAGGGGGCGAGGGGTGAAGATGGGGGGGCGCCACGGGATTAGCTCGCACAGGGCGCCTGAACACCTAAAGCCGGCCCTGCTGACAACCAGCATGTAGCATCCTGGAGTTTAGGCAGGGTTGCCCCTTACAAATTTACTTACCAGGAGTAGTTGTCCTGGTTGATTACATAGTTACATAGTTAGTCAGGTTGAAAAAAGACAGAAGTCCATCCAGTTCAACCACAAAAAAATAAACAAACAAAATAAAAAACACAGTACAATCCCATACACCCAACTCCATACCCACAGTTGATCCAGAGGAAGGCAAAAAAAACCAGCAGAGCATGATCCAATTTGCTACAGCAGGGGAAAAAATTCCTTCCTGATCCCCCGAGAGACAATCGGATTTACCCTGGATCAACTTTACCTACAAATCTTAGTACTCAGTTATATTATGTACATTTAGGAAATAATCCAGGCCTTTCTTAAAGCAATCTACTGAGCTGGCCAGAACCACGTCTGGAGGGAGTCTGTTCCACATTTTCACAGCTCTTACTGTGAAAAAACCTTTCCGTATTTGGAGGTGAAATCTCTTTTCCTCTAGACGTAAAGAGTGCCCCCTTGTCCTCAGTGTTGACCGTAAAGTGAATAACTCAACACCAAGTTCCCTATATGGACCCCTTATATATTCGTACATGTGGATCATATCCCCCCTTATTCTCCTCTTCTTAAGAGAGAATACATTCAGTTCCTCTAATCTTTCCTCATAGCTGAGCTCCTCCATGCCTCTTAACAGTTTGGTTGCCCTTCTCTGCACTTTCTCCAGTTCTCCGATATCCTTTTTGAGAACTGGTGCCCAAAACTGAACTGCATATTCCAGATGAGGTCTTACTAATGATTTGTACAGGGGCAAAATTAAATCTCTGTCTCTGGAGTCCATACCTCTCTTAATACAAGAAAGGACTTTGCTCGCTTTGGAAACCGCAGCTTGGCATTGCATGCCATTATTGAGCTTATGATCAACTAAAAACCCCTGATCCTTCTCCACTACAGACCCCCCCCCCGTTGTACTCCCCCTAGCATGTATGATGCATGCATATTCTTAGTCCCTAACTGCCTAACTTTACATTTATCAACATTAAACCTCATCTGCCACTTAGTCGCTAGTTGCTAGAGATCTCTTGATTTCTCCCTAAGTTTGGCCTTGTTGCACCTATCTCTTCTACCCCCAGATGGCAGGGTACTTGGTGGTACTAGATATGAGAAGGACAACACAAGTTCAGGTTATGGGTATATGGGGTATCTCAGCCAATGGGCGAGGGTTTTCTTGGATCCCTTCCTGCTGGGAGAGCCTATATATTCAGATGAGGTTAGGTGATTTGTGTTCTGTGCCACCTGGACGGCTGTCTGGGTGGACGTGTGTTGTATTGCCCGGACTGCTAGGCCGGAGATTGGGCCTTTCCCAGGCACATCTGGCTGCTAGGCTGTCTGAGGGCCTATCCAGAAGCAAGAGAGCAGCGCAGGGTTGGGACTGCGGCTTGCAGTCCGACCAAAAGTGACAGTTCTGCCGGCCGGCGAACCTGTCGTGGTCAGAGGTAGAGGAGAAGCTGTCACCAGTAATGAACTATCCGCCTAATTACCAGAGACCACAGAGAGTAACTGAAGCAAGTACCGTAGCAGCATTCTCACCATACAGGGACGGTGAAGAATCGGGAAACTTCAGTGGGAATCAAGCCAGGGATCCAGCCAGTGGAGGTGGTGCTTGCAGAGCAGCCTTTGTGTGTCAAGCCAGGGAGCGAGCAGGCCAGCAGGGTAAAGCTTGAGAGGTATCTTGAGTGCCAAGCTAGGGACCCAGCAGAAAAGCGGGGTTGATGCTTGAGGAAAATACCACCGTGAAGATTGGCGGAGCTTAAGGGATTCAGTGGCAGTGAATCAGTGAATCTAGTGAGAGACCGGGAGCTCAGTGGGCTGAAGAACTACAAGGAGAGGTTGTAGTTGTAATCAGCGTCTGGTGCCGTAATGCGTTCCACGCTGGATCGCAGCGCGGCGACCGCGCAATGACGTCATCGCCCGGCGCCGCGTGCATTCCAGCCTGGAACGCGGAAGTGCCGAATGCAATCAGCTGCATTCGGCACACATGCTCTTCTACTATAAACAGCACGGCGTGTATGATACACGCCGTTCTATTATTGTCAGCCGTAGCTCGGTCATGCTACAATCCTGCTGTCAGCGTTCTCCACGCTACAGATCAACCTTACCAGCAATCTTCATGCCTATATAGCCATTATGCTATCTGCCTCCAGACAACCAGTCCTGCTGGCACCCTAAGAGGAATTCCTTGCTGACACCCTACACTACGGAATCCCTTGTCTCAAGCCCTGCAAACGGATAAGTAGCACATGTTTTACTTGTAGTGCTTTAGGAAGATCTGCTACACATATTGTTGCTAAACAAATGCTATTCAATGTTGGCTTGTAAACTATCATCTCAACTTTGGGACCTACTGTTGTGCTTTGGCTGTTTGCTGTGGAAACATCTTAAAGGAACATATACTTCCAATAAGCTGAGCTATATATGCCTCTCTTATGCAATTACTAGTTGCTATCACTATTCATACTAACTACGTGCTTGACATAAGTTCTTATTTGTTAAAGGGCCCTTGCCCTAAGTTACAGAACATGTTCGCTCTAACTTTTCTATGCTAAGGGTTGAAGGTAATACATACCAACTCCCGTAGTGGCCTAATGCACTACTGTATGTTTAAGTGATATGATGTAGAGAACCCCCAAACTCCTGTTTGTGTGGAGTGACGCCTGGGGTCCAATACTGATAATCACTTGCATACAGTTGTGCATTGAAATCTCCGAATGAATCGTATCTTTTAATGCTAGGCTCTGGTCGCATGTTGTAATGCAATCACCCCTAGAAGCTCAACGCATTCCTTTATGTGAGAGAGAGAGATGATGTAGAAAACCCCCAAACTCCTGTTTGGGTGGAGTGACGCCTGGGGTGAAAATGCTGAATTCTCACATAGAAAAGTGCATTAAAATTCCTTGCTAGCCGCAGTTGTGGTTCACTCCCGTTCACCAGAGCTGTTTCAGTAGTGAAGGCGAAAGGAGCTGTTACGTTTGAGTTAGGAACTGTTAAAGACGGTTGCCATGCTTGCGTCTATCTAGCAAGGTTACTTTGTGGTATAAATATGGAGTTTAAATTGCTAAATTTAAAACCTAATTGGGTGGGATTTTAAATGAGGCTATGGCCATCCGGCACGTAGGCCTCCATCCCCGGCAACATGAAATGGGAAAAGAAAATTGTTGGGACTTTAATTGAAACAGAACACTAGGGCAGAGTGAGTCATTCAATATGATAAAAAATATTTATTAAAGGCATGCTAGGGCGCAATGTTTTACTTTTATTGTTTTACCAAATAACCATGGGTAAAATTGTTAGGATCACTGTGTAGTGTTCCCTCTCTTCCCTTTCTTATTAATTACCATTAATTAGTTTCTCATTATCAATTATTATCCATTGTAGGTTACCCTAGCCCCTAGTAGCTCCTAAAGAGTGGAGGTATTCCACGAAACGCGACGAGCATACGAACATACAATATAGCTGTCATGTCACAGTGAAGATGGTTATTACTATGGGCTTGATATTTTTCTGAATCGTCAATTCTATTTTACTATTTATTATGGTTATATGTCATTCTGGTTCACATTGCTGGTTTCATTGTTAATCATGTGTTATTATGTCTATTTTTGTTATTATTAGAATGCTATATGATTTACCAATTATGCTTCTGTTATACATTGTAACTCATTTATTGATCTATTCTGTTTACCTACATTGCATTGTGCCCTAGCATGCCATTAATAAATATTTTTTTATCATATTGAATGACTCACTCTGCCCTAGTGTTCTGTTTCAATTAAAGTCCCAACAATTTCCTTTTCCCCTTTACTTTGTGGTATAAGCAAGGAAGCCAAGACTTCTGCGTGTAAATGTGCTTTTACTATACAAAGATGCTGTACATACAAAACTATTACAATATTAGGAATACAATACAAGACTGACCGATATCTATAACAAGCAAAATGCCTAGCAAATAATCAGCCTATGGTCTATAACAGTAGAAATACACTTAAAAGTTACTTACCGTATTTTTCGCCGTATAAGACGCTCCGGAATATAAGACACACCCAATTTTAAAGGAGTAAAATCTAGAAAAAAAAGATTCTGAACCAAATACTGTAGTAAAATATTTTCCAGTGCCCATGGAATGCAGTCTGACCATTGCCCATAGTACATGCAGAGTGACCATTGCCCATAGTAAATGCAAAATGACCATTGCCCATAGTAAATGCAGAGTGACCATTGCCCATAGTACATGCAGAGTGACCATTGCCCATAGTACATGCAGAGTGACCATTGCCCATAGTACATGCAGAGTGACCATTGCCCATAGTAAATGCAGAGTGACCATTGCCCATAGTAAATGCAGAGTGACCATTGCCCATAGTAAATGCAGAGTGACCATTGCCCATAGTAAATGCAGAGTGACCATTGCCCATAGTAAATGCAGAGTGACCATTGCCCATAGTAAATGCAGAGTGACCATTGCCCATAGTAAATGCAGAGTGACCATTGCCCATAGTGAATGCAGAGTGACCATAGTGAATGCAGAGTGAGAGATGCCACAAATGCAGCCTTACCTTACGTTGCTCTTCCACCTAGCAGAAGACAGAGCAGCCCGAGCCAGCCAGCCGGAAGATCGCCCGGCGAACAGGGGGGTTTGGGAAGTTTGTCCCCCGCTCTCTTGCCTCTCTTCCAGAGGTTGCAGCGGGAGGAGATGTGATCGGTGGCAGGGGGCGGAGCCAGCGGCGGCGTGGGGCAGTGTCATACCACCTAGCAGAAGACAGAGCAGCCCGAGCCAGCCAGCCGGAAGATCGCCCGGCGATCAGGTGGGTTTGGAAAGTCTGTCCCCCGCTCTCCTGCCTCTCTTCCAGAGGTTGCGGTGGGAGAAGATGCGAGCGGTGACAGGGGGCGGAGCCAGTGGCGGCGTGGGGCAGTGTCATACCGTATATTCGGATTATAAGACGCAGGGACCTTTTCCCCCATATTTCTGGGGGAAAAAAGTGCGTCTTATACGGCAAAAAATACGGTAACTCCAGTTCTGTATGTTCGTGATCTCCATTGCTCCTGGAGACCAGGCACCTTCTTGCATGATGAGTGGCTTCTGGTGTTAAAGCATGATGAAGTCCTTGTATCAGTCTCTACTGCTCCTTTTATTTGTTAACTTGTTACAAACTCTGTTACCTTAAAGCGGGTGTTCACCCAAAAATTTATTTTTAACATTACATTCAGCCGAGTTGTCCTAATGACAATCGGCTGTTTTTTTGCCCAGTCCTGCAGAAGACATACCCGGAAGCGGCGGTGAAATACAGTATGTACGGGGGAAAAAAAGAAAAAAAACAGCCGATTGTCATTAGGACAACTCAGCTGAATGTAATGCTAAAAATTTAATTTTTGGGTGAACCTCCACTTTAACAACCGAAAAACCTACATCTCGGTAGCTTTAGTTTGAAAGGCACTCCCTAATGCCCCGTACACACGATCATTTTTTCCGTTGGAAAAAACTCAGACGGTTGTTTCCGAAGGAATTCCACTCAAGCTGTCTTGCATACACATGGACACACCAAATTACGACCGTCCAAAACGCGGTCATGTACAACATTACGACGAGCCTAGAAAAAGGAAGTTCAATGCTTCTGAGCATGCGTCGACTTGTTTCCGAGCATGCATGTTTTTTTCTCCGTCGGAGTTCCATACAGACGAATGGAATTTCCGATAGAATTTTTTTCCATCGTGGAAAAAAAGAGAACGGAAAAAGTCCGATGGGGCATACACACGGTCGGAATATACGATGAAAAAAATTTGTCTGACTTTTTTAATCGGAAATTCTGATCGTGTGTACGAGGCATTACCTCTTTTGTCTGTATAGCTACAGTAAACAGGTAAGAGAGTAGAAAAGCACATTTACACACTACAGAAGTCTCAGCTTCCTTATACCACAAAGTAACCTTGCTAGATAGACGCAAGCAAA
The DNA here is from genome assembly GCF_905171775.1 of Rana temporaria. Taxonomy (NCBI): domain Eukaryota; kingdom Metazoa; phylum Chordata; class Amphibia; order Anura; family Ranidae; genus Rana; species Rana temporaria. Next base: position 145,376,811 of record NC_053497.1, on the reverse strand, counting down.
ACATTTGGGGGTTTGTGCCGCGATCTGTGCTATAATTCAACTGAAGCAGACCTGTTTTTCTGTGGTGTGTTGTGCAGCTTGTGCTAGGTAAAATGCTGTGTAAGCTGTTTAGGAAAAGCAAGGCTGCAGAGGGTTCTGTTTGCCAGAAGGAAGTGTGCAGCTTACCTATCTGGGCCAGAGACAATGAGTGGAAGCCTCTTGCTAAAGAATTTGTAAAGTATGCTTCTCCCTTGAAGCTGACTTGGGGTGATAAAGTCTCAGATCATTTTGTAGATTTTAGCCTTAAGGGGTTGGATTTAAGTAAAAAAGAGAAGAGGACAGTGTCCACAGTAAGTTGGTACTTCCTTCATGCTATTTATATGGAATCACATAGAAGGGAGAAGGCAGAGGCAGAAGTAAAGGTATTAAAAGACCAGCTAGCAGTTTCTTCAGAGTGTGTACGTTCAACCGCTAGTCGGGCTGCTGATTTGCAATATCCGCGTGTAGCTCTCATAACCAAATCAATTAATGCCTTAAGGAAAAGGAAGGGCCGTAAACCTGTTAGTAAAGCCAGAGTATGTGCCATTGTCACATCCCAAAACCAGGATTGTGAGGATGTTCTTTCCTCAAATGATAGTGAGGATGAGGAGATAGAGTTTGATATTTTAGATGATGATCTGCTAGTGGGAAAGAAAAAGTATGCCAGACATCTCATTGCAAAGCATAGGAAACGGCAGCATGATAGACAGGATATGGCCGATGGGGCCGATATGTTGAATTTGAAGAAGTACGGGAGTTTACACAAACTGAACTCCATGAGCTGGCAAAACAATACAAACAAAGGTCTGGGGAGCCCCTATTCAGTTGGCTCATATGCTTGTGGGATGAAGGGGCGGACAGTGTTTTGTCAGGTTAGGAAGCAATGGCTATGGGAGTGTTAACCCATGATCCACAATTGCGTCAGGCAATTTGAAAAGCCTGAGAGATCAGTGTGAATTTTTCACTGGTATGCCGCATACACATGACAGTTTTTCGGGTTGTAAAAAATGTGTGGGCTCCAGAGCATTTTTCACGATGTAAAAAATGGGCATTAAAAATTTCGAACATGCTCTAATTTTTCACAACGTTTTTAACACTGTCGTTTTCAACATTCTTTAACGACGTGAAAAAAACGTGCATGCTCATAAGCAAGTTATGAGACAGAAGCGCTCGTTCTGGTAAAACTAGCGTTTGTAATGGAGTAAGCACATTCATCACGCTGTAACAGACAAAGCGCAAATCGTCTTTTACTAACACAAAATCAGCAAGAGCAGCCCAAAGGGTGGCGCCATCCGAATGGAACTTCCCCTTTATAGTGCCGTCGTATGTGTTGTACGTCACCGTACTTTGCTAAAGCATTTTTTTTCACGATCGTGTGTAGGCAATAGTGTTGCTCACGAATATTCGCATTTCGAATATTCGTTACGAATATGGCATATTCGAATATTCGCGAATAACTCGAATTTTGCGGCCAAAATTCGCTATTACGAATATTCGTATTTTTTCAAATTTATTTTTAAAACAGATCACATCCTATCGACGTCTAAAAGCATTGCTGGTATGATTAGAGACCCTGGGCCGAGTAGCTAAGCTGAGGCGATCCTTTTATGTTGCCGAATATTCGCAATCGCGAATATTCGATTTCCGAATATTCGCGAATACTTTCTCCGCCCTTCTTTTGCATCAGAGCCAATCAGAGTTCTCCTACCACAGTTGTCAAAATCTCGCAATCAATTTCGCATTCGCATTAGCGAAATTTCGATAAAATATCACCAATATTCGATTTCCGAATATTCGCAAATACTTTCTCCGCCCTTCTTTTGCATCAGAGCCAATCAGAGTTGTCAAAATCTCGCAATCAATTTCGCATTCGCATTAGCGAAATTTCGATAAAATATCACCAATATTCGATTTCCGAATATTCGCGAATACTTTATCCGCCCTTCTTTTGCATCAGAGCCAATCAGAGTTCTCCTACCACAGTTGTCAAAATTTCGCAATCAATTTCGCATTCGCTATTACGAATATTCGTATTTTTTCAAATTTATTTTTAAAACAGATCACATCCTATCGACGTCTAAAAGCATTGCTGGTATGATTAGAGACCCTGGGCCGAGTAGCTAAGCTGAGGCGATCCTTTTATGTTGCCGAATATTCGCAATCGCGAATATTCGATTTCCGAATATTCGCGAATACTTTCTCCGCCCTTCTTTTGCATCAGAGCCAATCAGAGTTCTCCTACCACAGTTGTCAAAATCTCGCAATCAATTTCGCATTCGCATTAGCGAAATTTCGATAAAATATCACCAATATTCGATTTCCGAATATTCGCAAATACTTTCTCCGCCCTTCTTTTGCATCAGAGCCAATCAGAGTTGTCAAAATCTCGCAATCAATTTCGCATTCGCATTAGCGAAATTTCGATAAAATATCACCAATATTCGATTTCCGAATATTCGCGAATACTTTATCCGCCCTTCTTTTGCATCAGAGCCAATCAGAGTTCTCCTACCACAGTTGTCAAAATTTCGCAATCAATTTCGCATTCGCGTTAGCGAAATTTCGCAATTTTTTTTTTTTTTATAAAATATCACGAATATTCGATTTTAGCGAATATTTCACGAATATTCGTCTATATATTCGTGATATATCGCGAAATCGAATATGGCGTATTCCGCTCAACACTAGTAGGCAAGGCCGTTTTAACGATCGGGTTGAAAAAAAATTTGTTTTTTCTAGACCATTAAAAATGTAATTTTTTACAACCTGAAAAACGGTCATGTGTACGTGGCATTAGACCTTGTGAGAGATGGAATAGTCCGAGTATATGCTAGTCCTACTGATCTGGAAAATACCTACTCCTGGAGATCAATAGGAGAGGGCATTTCCAGGGTATGCGCGATGGGTTGTATAACCGGATTAAATACATTTCCAGAATGGATGGGTCCAGATATGGAACCCTTTACGTCTGCTCTGTGCTCTAAACTGATGAAGTCTACGCCATTTAATCTCAGTACTCCATTATTGTCCTTGTTGGGAGGCCTGGGATTAAACAGCAAGATTCATGAGGCCACTACCCTCTTAAACCTAGTTGGGGGAGCTAGACTGGAGTCTAAAACAAAACCTGTCAGTGCAGTAGATAAGGTCAAGGCCAGACAGCAGTGATCTTCTGGGAAATATCAGTATATTTCCTCTCCTCCCTATTTATGTTCTTTGGGAGGGTCAGAAGTGGATACAGGCAGGTGGCAAAGTATTGGTCACATACCCAGGCAAGAAGTCATTTAGAGGAGAGATTGTAGCTGAAGGGCAGGGATCTACTGTTTATGTATTATTAGAAGGAACAGATAACCCACTTTGTTTTCCACTCCACAGGCTTATCATAGGAAGACCAGAGAAACATGGTTACATGATGGACAGAATGATGGAAGACCACAAGAGCTGTGGAGTGCAAGGCCTTTGGTGTATTACAAACCTGGACTTGTTTCTAAAGAACTTTAGAATGAACTTTCTAATGAACTTTTAGCCAAAGACAGAAACACCTTCTCAGTGACATAAATATGGGAGGGGTTGCATTCAAGGAAATGAATGTGTAAAATTAGTTAGTGTGACGGTATTAGAATGATATCCCCGTCAAAGTCTTCCCTTCTTCCCATAAAGATAATCACCCAATATTCCACAAGGGGGAATATTCCTGGAGTCGCCCCAATAAGCCACACATGCCAAGCTTACTGCTGGAACAACACACTTTAATGGTTTTCTTCTCAGCTTTTTATACAGTCCAAGACATTGAAGCAACAATCAAATCTCCACCCCCCCCTAATCACACACTAAGGCTAATTACTAAAACATTCTAGACAGGTCGGCACCGACCGACAATTATCATGTCTAATCACTGCACATTCCTTGAACAGCATAACAACAAACCACCTTCACACACTTGAGTTTCCTAGGCAGATGTTTAGTCTGCATCCAGTTTGACACCTATTAACACCTCTGAGCATCACTAGGTTGTAGACAGCGTTATCACACAATTAAAGGCCTTTCAAAAGCTAGCCTTATTTAACATATGAACAGTCTTTACAGAGAGAGATGAGTCACACATGAAAACACCTGTTACCTCTAACCCACAGCATTAAAATAGCAGGGAGAGAATTAGACTGAAGCATATAGGCAAAAAGTCCTTCACAGTTAGCAATGAAGAGATTTTTTTGTGTGTAATCATAGAGAAAAATCAAGGGCGGAATGTGTTGCGTTAGATATAAAATATAATTTTTCTATAAGACTCATAGTATTCTAGTTTCACAGAGACAGACTTTCTCAAGCAAATAATGTTGGATACAATGGGAATGTAGATACCATTGTTGTATTCCGTTGGCAGTTTGAGAAGAGTCTATTGTCTCTTATGGTTGAACTGGATGGACTTGTGTCTTTTTTCAACCTAACTACTTAATTAACTATGTCTCTATCGCTGCAATAAACAGGTAAGAGAGTGCCTTTCAAACTGAAGCTACCAAGATGTAGGTTTGTCGGTTGTTAAGGTAACGGAGTTTGTAACAAGCTGACAAATAAAAGGAGCAGTAGAGACTGATAGAAGGACTTCATCATGCTTTAACACCAGGAGCCACTAATCTTGCAAGAAGGTGCCTGGGCTCCAGGAGCAATGGAGATCACAAACATACAGTATCCACATGTAGAGTTTCAGAGCTAGGAATTTGAAAGAGAGCAGTTTCAGGTCAAGTAGAACCAGACTCCAAATGTGTATTGCTTCTAAATTTTATGACAAACAATTTGAGTCTTTTGCTTAGTAGAAGTTTACAACTGCCATTAGCCATGGAGTGCCATAAAGCTCTGGCTTGCACTCCAACAAGCTGGTTGTTTTGTTTTCTAGTGTGGGGTTGTTCAGTGTTGTTTGTGGCTTTTAAAAGCTGTCATCCCTTGCTGCAGCGTAAATATCAAATTCAAATGTAAATGGTTTGTCGCTGACTTGGGGATTTTGGAGAAATGAGGGTGGTACTGTGCTCAGTACGAATCCTCATTCTCCTCACTCAGTTTGGGGTTCATCAGACCTCATCAATGTCACAATGGTCACCAGGGGAAGCCAGAGTAGAGATTAGGTCAATTCTGTTCATCATTTTCTATCTTTTGTCCAGATAGGATAGATTGTGTTTCAGTAGCATTTACCGTATTTTCCGGTGTATAAGGCAACTGGGCGTATAAGACGACCCCCTAATTTTACAGGTTTTTTTTTAAGATTTTTTGCCTGTACTCACCGTACGAGCCCCCTTCCTAGGCTTCATATTTCTTCCTTCTGGAGCCTTATCTTTCTTCATTCTTGATGGGGCTGGAGCCAATCACGGCAAGCAATGTATTCTATTAATGAATACAAAGCCTGCTTAGATTGGTAGACGCTGTAACATCATCAGCGCGCGCCTCTCTGACTCTCAAAGCCAATCCGGACTGTATGTA